>NW_010433150.1:0-13128 GCF_000710305.1 Buceros rhinoceros silvestris
AACTATATTCTAATTTGTTAGTCCCAGGCAAAAGTACTGCTTTTCAAAATACTTCATTCAGCTGTCAGTCTCTCAGGACGCTTGTTAATGCATTTCTAAGTTTCTCTTTAACTTCTCTCAGAAGCCTTGCTGTAGGGATTTTGCTTTAGTGTTTTGTGTGTTTGTTTTACAATAAAAATAATTTAAAAAACCATCAGACAGCTATATTTACAGCCTATTTGAAAAGGCACACAAGTATAAAATAAACCATTTACTGCTTGTTAGACAGAACAAAGCTTAATGCTGATAAGGTTGATTTATAATGTATTTTCAAAAAAACCCAATTACTCAAACAATACGAAAACCTAGTATAAGCAATGGAGAAGTTGCACAGCACTTGTAATATTATTAAGCCAACTGTATTCTCACTTAGGTCAAGTTTAATTAAGGCTTCTCTTAATTCAAACAGTAATATCATGTCCCCGATAAAGAGCAAGATAAAATCCCCCTTGCGCTGATCACATAATGTTCCCAAGAGTTTCGGTGTTAGCTCAAGTTAATTATGTTTGAACTATTTGCTTTGGTGTACTGATGTAAAGATCATCATCTGACCCCTTAGAACAAGAGCAGCGAATTCAATCTTTCTGCACGTAGAGCCAGCCCTGCCTTACTGTTGCACCCTTGGAATGGAGTCTGCCTGCCTTAAATTTTAACACTGAGGGACTACATCGTTTGAAAAATCACAGCTTAGTTACATTGCTTGGCTTCCTACCTCTTAATTTTTTTCCAGGGAGGTTTTTAAAGTCCTCACCTTTAAAATACCTTTTCTGACAATGGCATGAAACAAAAAACCAAACCAAACCAAAAAAATCATTGCCGCCTTCCTTTATGCTTTTGCTCATGGCTCATCATGCTGAACTTAGCAGCCACTGCAAGTCATCAAGATTTTAAATCTAGAAAACACTTTAACTCTGTTGCTAGTTTTCACCACGATGTTGGTGCTGTACTACTTACTCCAACTCACTAGTGTAACAGCAGCAAGCTTAAAGGCAGCAGCAGAGAGGGTCAGCTGTTTTTCCTCCCTGCCCTGATGGACCTAAAGGTAGACGGGATCTCCAGTGAGCAGTCACACTTGGCATCACCGCTACAGCTGAGCAGAAATGCTCAACCTGTGGAAGTTTTTAGGCATAGGAATTAGTGTGTAAACTGGAAGTAATTTCTGGCTCCAGCACTGTTGAAGTGAGATAGCTTCCAAGTGATGAGGCAATTAAAAACCCCTTCATGTTTTGGGCAGCATTTTTTGTTTGTTTCTAAATGAGCTCTTCAAAAATTGAATGGGCAAGATGGAAGAGGTTGGACAAAATTGCTCTCAATTAAACCCTTCTTACAAAGAAGATTTAAAAGATTTTAGCCTAGGACCTTTCAAATTATCAGACAACTGGGACCTTTTTCACACACTGGGATTATACAGATGTCCCAGCCACAAAACCAAAGCAAACAACCATGAACCAGAAGAATTTGTTTGAAGTTACTGTTATTGGACCACTAGGAATAAATCATCCTTGTGTTAAAGACGTGCCAAATCTCTGCACAAATTAAACAGCAATCATGAAGTATACAAAGGGACGGGAATAAATCATCCTTGTGTTAAAGATGTGCCAAATCTCTGCACAAGTTAAACAGCAATCATGAAGTATACAAAGGGACCTTGTCTGATTCTGACAAATGCTCTATTCTGAACTTTTGTGGTATATGAGTTTCTATAGACTAAATACATTTAAAAAAAATTTTAAAGCTTTCTCCTCGAGATTTACAGTTTGTGGTCTGGTGGCTAGAGATGATGCCACCTGCAGCAGACAGGCCGTTCTGTTGTCCTGCTGTACACAGGTCTGCGCAGGAAAAAGCTCATAAGCAGCAGAAGCCTACAGGCTATTTTTTTCTCTCTTACAGAAAAAGGGGTGGTGTTACATCTGTTGTTTACCGGATGAGATAAATATGATAACCATAATGCTAACAAATTATTTAGAAGAATGTGAAGGACAAATAACATGTTTTCTAGGCAAAGCTTCAGAGGACGTTGTCCTCAGTTCCAAGCGAGGTCAAATACACCAATGCCTACAGACTAGCACTCTTTTCAATGCCACCCTAGCAGAAGCAGGGCTGTCTACCAAGTCTTACAGTGATTTATTAGATTAGCAAAGACCTTTTGGTTTAAAGGTTAGTGCAGTGGAGGCTTGTGCCCCCATTCAGTGACATTCTTGCCTTAACAGCTGCTGTGAATGTCGGTCCCTGGGCTTTTTACAGCTACGCCTCTGTTTCTCTCTGGATAGGAAGTGTATATAAACATGCATTTTTGCAAGATCAAATTACTTTTGTTGTGTAATGACTATAATTTGTCAGTTTACAACAGAGCAGGCTAAAATCAAATTTACATTCTACTTTTGAAAGCAGATCTGGCATTAGAAGAGGTGAAGATGCTGCAAGCTGAAGGAAAACCTTCCCCTCCATTCACTTCACTGAGTGGCCTCCCTAGTTTTTGAGGCTTAGCATTGGTTTGGAATTGTGTCTTCACTAGATGGGGGAGCGTCATTCAAGTGTGGGGAAAACTGTTTAATAACAAGGCCCCAGATCACTTTAAACCCAAGTTGGAAACCTGAATTTTCCCTTTTATTTAGTAAGTGTATTTAGCCTTGAAGTACTGTTGATTGTGTGGGGACAATCTGGTCACTCTGCTCAAGTGGCCAAGTATAAAAGCCCTTAGTAGAAAAATCCATGAAGGTAAACTGCATGCTCTCAGACCAACATGACTTGTTCCAGTTCACATGAAAGGTAGCTAGCTGTATGCTTGGGAAGCCGTATTCTTTAAATAGATCTGAAGTTACTTTTGCTCAAACAGAATGGTTATGGGGGATTTAAATACCCAAATCCAGATCTGTGGTCTGCAAGATTCCTACTCGGCTGCTAACTAATCCTGAAGGGTTTTGAAAAGATAAATGCCTATGCACTTTCAAATTAAAGCTCCCCAGGTTCTGGGACTACTCAAAACATGAGTCTTCTTCAGCCCGAGGATTGGCCTGCAGATCCATGTTCATCCCAAACACACCGAGCCTGCATACACGGCCTTCCACGCCCTCTGCTCTGGGGGTGCTCGGCATGCAGCATCTACAAATGCCAACTTTTTCCAGAAGGAAGCGGGAAGGCATGTTTGCTTCCCAGCTCAGAAATGGCACTGGAAGCTGGGACTGAGACTTGCAGCTTTGGAAGTCAGTGCCTTGTCCTTTAGGACGGCTAAAACGTGTTTTCCTCCTCAGACAATCTCTGCATCAAGGATTTCTGCTACAAGCAGCCACCATGAGAGATGAAGAGAATCTCATTCCTGACATAGCACGCTTCTGACACAGACATAGCTGTCTCAAAGACACCGAGACCAAACCTTCATCTGGGCAACTACTCCCAGTGTGGTATACTGGAGTAGGCATGGAAGGGTGATGGCTGTACCCCTGCCCCTTTCCTGGGCTGGGGGCAATGATGGTCCCTTCTTGGCTCTCAAGAGAAGAATTTGTTCTCTCTCTTCAGCAGGTACCTCATTATAAATCACAGTAGCAAAAGACACTGTCTTCTGACCAGAAATTTAAGGGTCTCTAGGATGTAAAGAAACTTTTCTGCAGCTGGCTTCGACAGTTGCCCCCACCTAATTCTTAAAAACATTTCAAAAATTACCTTATACCAAGGTTATCCTAAGTCCCTAATTACATCTGGACATCCAGCCTTCTAGCTCTGAAGTGGCGTACCCCTGGTGAAACTGGGAGTCTGCTGAAGCTGTCCTTTCTGCTTGTGACCTGTGCCTCTGCTAGCTGTCCCTTGCTGTTCTTGCTGAGGAGAGCCCACTGCAGGGTGGCCTTCACTCCCAGGGAATGCTGCTCTGGGGAAGCTAGCACCAGGGAAACAATCGAAGCGGAGATGCTGAACTTCAGCAGGGCTCATTTGCTTGGGTGTGGGCCCCCCAGCCCAGAGAGTCTGCATACCTGCGGAAGCCAGCATACCTCATCAGCCCTTTTCATCTGCTCTGCGTTCCTCCATGTGATAGCCATTCTTCAGCTTCTAGGTTCTTCTGTTTGTTTTGAGAAAAGCACTCGGGAAAAGCATGCAAATGGAGGCTCAAAGGGAAAAAAAAAAAAGCCTGTGACACAATCCTTATACCCTCATATAGGCCAGGAGATTGAACTAATTTTTCCTCTGCTGCTGCTCAAACATCTGGCTTCAACTCTCTGAGAGTTAACAAAAATAATTGACGTGTGGTTCACTTTGTTGATGTTTGCAACTGTTCCACATCAGGCCTGGGAATAAAATTAATAGCATGTAATTGAGCTAACCACAAGAGTTAGAAATAAATTTTTCTGAAGAGAGAGGGTTAAACACACTCTTGGAAATACAGTAAAACACTCATCTTCACCCTGAGTTTCATCTTGCTTCAACTGCCACCATACTCAATGGTTTGAAAACCCACTGGTTTGAGTTCCTGAAGCAAGCCCTTGTAATCCTCAAAAGGCTGATGTGTTAGCACCTCCCCTCCTGGCCAAGCAGGGATGATAGGGAAGCTCCTCTTAGAGCACAGCTCAGGCGCTTTTTTCTGCTCACATCGACAAAGCAAAACCAGGTGGTCACCTGATGAACAGCAAACAGGCCTCAGTTGAAGACTATCCAAAGCCAAGAGCTCTGACTTCTGTGAAGAAGCTCAGCCTTGGGTATTTATTCAAACCCATACGTGTCCTCCATCCAGAAAGCAATTATTTCTTCAAATTTTATTTGGAAAACTGCCTCACAAAAAATAAACGATTATAAGTAACTGCTTAGTAAAGCTACTTGCTGCAAGAGGGTTTATGCACCACAGCTTGCACCACAGGCTACAGCTGTGTGAAGACGTGACAGGGAAAGCAGGGAAAGCGTATCACATCTGTCTGAGCACCACAGAAAAGTGCAGTGTACTGCACGTTCTCCAGGACTTACAGCAGGGTTTGCACTGCAGGCTTGCATGCCTGGAAAACAGTAGGCAGTAAAAAATGGGCACTTCCTCTCAGCACATCCCCTTTCAGCAGCCTTCTTGAACCTCTTCCTCCGCTTAAGCAAGGAACCCCATAGGCAGCTATAGAAATGTAACGGGAGAAAAATCTGGGTGAAACAGTATTCTGTTCAGGTCTCTGGGACGAAAAGCATCTATACCGGAAGCAGTTTTTTCAGTCAGCGTGCATGACGCTGGCAGGAAAAATAGGCTGAGGGTGCTAGGGTTGGCAGGCAGTGGGTTCAGCAAACAGTGTGCAGAAGAGCGTGAAGAAGAGAGGTTGCAGTAGCAATACAAATGTCGGCCTAAGGATACCTGCTAACGCACAAATTGTCAGCGTCACCTCTTTTCAGATCATGGAAATTATCATAATGCTAGAGACTGCTGACTAGCTTTTAGTGGATTAGTCTGCACTACCGAATCGGGATTTCCAGAACACAACCGGTTTTAACAGAGAACCTTGCTGTCTTGGGTTTTTCCTGAAGCCCGCATCCAGAAAATGTAAATGGTAGCAGGACATGATCTTGCACACTTGTTCAATCTTAATTCTTAACCCGAGGTAATAAATGAGTAAGCAAAACAAAATCACAAGGTCCTCAGGGCAAGCTTTGCAGTGAGCAGCACCAAGCAGCAGCTAGAGTGCTTGTTCCTGTGCTCTGCAGTCTGGCTGCACAGTCAGCCAGCCGACTGTGTGGTCCTTGCTCCTGTTGGTATTATAGGAGACTGGCTGGGATAACAGATGCCACAACTCTCCAGACTGTTAGCTCTTCTCTATTTTTAAGCTGGTTATATGTGGTAGGGTTTTTTTTTCCAACAGGGTGATCATAATCTAAGACTGCCTCAGCTAAAAGGCTGGAGGTCTTCAGCACTGAGCAGCAGGAAGCTAGAGGATCTCTCTTAAGGCCACCCTTGGTCATGCAGTCGCAGTCCTCAGCGTTTCCACATCCACTGGCAAGAGAGGGCCTTGTGTCTGCCTGGAAGCTGTAGCACCCTTTGGATCTGACTTACACCTGACATATCCTCCCTGGTGTCTCCTGACATTCAGCAGCTGCTTGCTTTTTGGTTACTGAAACCTCAGGAGACATCAGTGCAATAAAAAAATCTTTTCTCTGGCCATAACCACTTAACCTACTAGAAAGATGAATTTGTCATATGCTGATGAGCTTGCTGCTAGCCAGTAGGGAAGAGCTCTGGGCAAGGGGTCAGTGCTCTGCAGCAGATGTCTCTGCAGAGCTGATCCTTCCAGTGTGACCATTTGCAAGGAGGCTGGAGGGGGAGGCTGAAGGAAGGGCATGGAGGAGGAATAGAAACGGGTGGTTGCAAGCGTGGCAGGGCGTGGTACAGGTTTTGTCAGTGGTTGCAGGAGTTACTGACAGGGGTACTAATCTGTGCCTGTAAAATCACAAGGGATATTAGTAGAAGGGCTTTGGTTCCTGAAATCCCCACATTTACATTAGCAGCCTCTGCATTTAATCCCCATATGTCCATATCCTGAAGAGCTCAAGCATTTGGGGTTACAGACCTCAGAAACACCCCTCTGTGTGAACACAAGCGGTCTGTTGAGAAGCCAGCCGCTAAACCCCTGATGCGGTGTGGCACAGGCGGTGGTTTTACGGTACCTGGCAGGCCTTCCCCTCACAGCTCTGGCCCTCCTGCTACGGTGACTCTCACCAAAGCTGCTTTCACAGTCCAGGCTTGCCCGTTCTTTTTCCAAACCGTGATCACATTATTATTTTTTGCTGAGTTACCAGTCTTGTCCTATCTAATCATAGAATCACAGACTCATTTAGGTTGGAAAAGACTTCTAAGATCATCGAGTCTAACCATAAATCTACCAAGTCCACCAGTAAACCACATCTAAGTGCCTCATTTACACATTCTTTTCAATACCTCCAAGGATGGGGAATCCACCACTTCCCCGGGCAGCCTGTTCCAATGCTTGACAACTCCTTCTGTGAAATTTTTCCTAACTATTTTTCCACACTGTTTCTGGTAAAAGCCAGGATGCCATTGGCCTACTTGGCCACCTGGGCACACTGCTGGCTCATAATTCAGCCAGCTGTCAGTCAAGACTCCCAGGTCCTTTTCTGCTGGGCAGCTCTCCAGCCACTCCTCCACAAGCCTGTACAGCTGTCAGTCAAGACTCCCAGGTCCTTTTCTGCTGGGCAGCTCTCCAGCCACTCCTCCCCAAGCCTGTAGCGTTGCAGGGGGTTGTTGTGACCCAAGTGCAGGACCCAGCACTTGACCTCGTTGAACCTTATATAACTGGCCTCAGTCCATTGATCCCATCTGTCCAGATCCCTCTGTAGAGCCTCTCAACCTTCATGAAGATCAACACTCTTGCCCAGCTTGGTGTCACCTGCGAACTTACTGAGGGTGCACTCAATCCCCTCATCCAGACCATTGATAAGGATGTTAAAGAGAACAGGCCCCAGTACTGAGCCCTGGGGAACACCACTGGTGACCAGCCTCCAACTGAGTTTAACTCTATCCACAACCACTCTTCGGGCCTGGCCGTCCAGCTAATTTTTTATCCAGAAAAGACTGTGCCTACCCCAGCCATGAGCTGGCAGTTTCTCAGGGAACTGCTGTGGGAAAAAGTGGTGAAAGCTTTACCAATGTCAAGGTAGACAACATCCGCAGCCCTTCTCTCATACTGTCACATCCCTCCTCATGTGGTCCCTTCCTCTTTGTAATGCTTTTCACGAATTTCTCTTGTGTCTCCCCTTTCAAGTCATCCCTTCCCCAGACTGACTCTGCTGGGGTGATCCAGGTATCCCTTCTATGTTGCGTGCTTAAACCTTCCTCTGATCATTCCGTTCCCTTGAAAAAGCGCTCAGTCTGGTTGGTGCATTTCTTGTACCGTGCCTCAGTGTGGATTGGCCGCTCCACGTGAGCTGAGTTGAGCAGAAGGGTTATTTTGTGAATCCTGCACATTCCTTCCTGCGTGTAGGAACCAGGCAGCCTGCGCCAGCTGCTACAGCTGAACAACCAAATCAAAAAGCGAAAACCATGATGTGGACTACTGACAGAAAGCTTGTGATCCCACTAGCCCCAAGAAAAAGGGCAGGAGAAACAGTTATATGCCACCTACGCACTGCTTAAGTGTGGCTCCTTCTTGTTGCTGAACTGTTCCAAATACATTTCACGTAACTTTCCCGTTATTCCTGGGTGCTGGCAGCCCTCATCGTGCTTGTGGTGCTTGCAGATGCAGCGATGCTGCACTCCACCACCACCCCCCCGCGCCATGTCTGTGCCTGGTCTCGCCAGCAGCTGCCGTTATATGCCACCTACGCACTGCTTAAGTGTGGCTCCTTCTTGTTGCTGAACTGTTCCAAATACATTTCACGTAACTTTCCCGTTATTCCTGGGTGCTGGCAGCCCTCATCGTGCTTGTGGTGCTTGCAGATGCAGCGATGCTGCACTCCACCACCACCCCCCCGCGCCATGTCTGTGCCTGGTCTCGCCAGCAGCTGCCTGCCCAGCGGCCATGCCCAGGAGGGGTCCCAGGCAGGTCCTGGTGGGGTGTTGTAGGCAGTGAGGCACCTCTGGTGGAACCCATGTCCCTGCCTGCAGAAGCCCACAGAGCCCAGATGCAATTTTAGGTCCTGCTGCTCTGTAAAGACACTTTGTTAAACGCATGTGGAAGAAGTAACATCTATTTCTTCCGACCCCACTGCCTGCTTTGTTTAAAAAGGCAAGGTCCATGTATTGTTGAGAGAGCACAGGCCATAAAATGAGGCTGTTGGCAGGTGACACACACCCTGTCAGGGATGTTTGAGCCTTACAAACTGAGCCTGAAAAGGGAGACCAACTGTTAGGCAGGAAAAGGAAGGTCAAGGAGAAAAGGACAGTACTCTTTCAGAATAAAAGTTCACCTGAGTGTCCTGTGTTCACCACAGGCCATAAGCAGATGGCAACAGAGTCATGAGGTCAGAGCAGGTATTTAGGATACTCCAAGTACTCCTCTGGTCTTCCACGGTTTTCAGCGCATTCCAGGCCACATACCAGTGTTACCTATTTAACAATCCTCAGTGTTGACCAGACTTGCTTCAAACCCATGTCAGTATTAGGCATCCAGAAGATCCTTGGCGAGAAGTCCTGGAGGTTTGTTGTGTGTTGGCTGAGACACCATTGTCTTGAGATCCTTGAGAGAATTGCTGCCTGTCCATGAGGTTCATGTCACACCCTGGTTCACGTCCTCTCCACCGAAGCCACCCCCTCTCACATGTCCTTTGTGCTGCCCAGAAGCCTTCCTGTGTGGTGGGGCTCAGCCTTTCCTCCCCACCACAGCACATTGCCCTGTACAGAGAGGCGGAAGGCACAAGAAGAAGGGGTCTGCCCACTGGTTACCTTGTGTGGCCACCCATGCACTGAATGAACTCAGTGTTCAGTGTTTCACCACAGTCCTGGCAAGTACTTGCTGTGGACTGGCAGGTCCAGCACTTCATCTTCTGCTTATGTGTCCCTTAGAGTCGGTTTCTCTGGCTGTGTTCAAGATAAACCCATTTATCTCCTCCAGAACATGAAAACCAAGTTAATTTGCCTGGTGTGTGCTACAAGCTCCCTGGGTGTAACCGTTCCATAAAAAACCAGTTGTTTATACTCTTTGACTGGAAGTCTAAGGTCCAGCCAGGTTTAGAACCTGGTAGTTACCCAGGTGGGGGCTTAGGAAGACACATACCAAAGGAAAGCCCTGACTTCTCCAGAGACCCAGCACAGGTGGGAAGCTCACAACCAGACCCACTCTGACACAAGGCATCTGCAAGACAGGCAGTGAGAGGCATCAGGCATCCCCTGCCAGGCCTTAGATGTTCTGGGTCGGGTGTCTCAGAAAATCAGGCAGCAGGAAAGGTGCTGCCTGCTGGGCTCTGGTATAATTCAGGTGGATTGCAACGTGGTAGAAGAAGATACCTTGAAGCATCATACCTTGGAGTGCCAGTAGTGCAGGGATTGAAAGTTAGTCTGAAGGATGCTGTACAAACAAAAGGTTGTGCACAATCAGGCACAGCGCGATTAAAACAGAGACGTGTTGGTTTTCACGGTATTTTGTTCTTCAGAGCAAAGATGAGTCAGTGGTGTGGAGGCTTGCCTGCATCTTAGTTGCTGCAGGAAGAAAGGACCCAGCCTGTAGTTTTACAGAGATTCTGCCTGACTTTTGGTGCAGCTGGACACGACACAGCATGGAGTCTGGCAGCGCTTGCTTCTCCCTGTGTTGGGATAACCTACATTTGGTGGTTGTGCTAGTTTGTCACACCAGAAACGAGGTCAAAGTATGCAGAGCTACCCACGCCCTTCAAGTACACACAAAGCCCAGTGCTGAGCCGCAGCTGGGTGGTTACCGTAAGACACTACTGGGCAGTTAGAGCTCTTGCTATGTTTTCTTTAGAGGCGTGCAGGATTCCTGCCAGATAGCACCAGTAGTTCATTTCCTGAGATCAAAGAGCGGGGTCCTAACAGCAGAAGTGGAAAACCTATCCTCTTGCTCTGAAAGCTGCGTGTGGGATTAGCTCAAAGCCTGAGTCCCTGCTGAGCTGGGTGCAGCTACTGCACCTTGACCTCAGCCAGCGCGAGCAAACTGGCGGCAATGAGATGGGACTGAAGCTTTACACCTTGACTTCCCTGTGATAGCACGTTGCCTTTTCATGCTCACTTGCGAAGGTTGTGTCTGTGCTAACAGAAGCCAGATAATACCAGTCTTTCTCACCTGTTTCTTCAGCGATCACACGTGTTCCTGTAATTCGCAGAACAAACGTCCGTATTGGGAAGTCAGGGCACGATTTGTAGGTGATGAACAAATCATGGTGTCTGTAGTATCCAGCAGTAGATTAACGGTGGGCTTGCACTGCTGGGTTTACGGTTGGACTCGATGATCTCAGGGGTCTTTTCCAACCTAAATGACTGTGTTTATGGGTGACACTTAGAGCACTGCCGGTCTCTGGAATCCTGTCGGATACAGGATACTTACATCTAAGTTTATGCAATTTGAAATTGCTAAACCATGGAACTGAACACCCTGCTTTATCGTTGATAAACTATTTGCAAGAGAAAGAACAACGGTACCTTGGCTACGTGCAGGTTCTTGTGCAAGCTGGACAAGGGGACTTTGCGCAGTGTGACTTAAATGTTGTGCAGGACAACTGAAGGCAACGGTTTTATTTTTTAAAAAAAGTCACTAATTCCTTTTGCTACAACTACACAAACAAGGATTATTTTGGCTGTCAGGCCAGACCACTGCTACAATAGCACCCCTGAAAGCAGCTCCTTCCAACTGCCTCAGCAAGCACACCCGTTGAAAGGGGTTTGTCAGCTGAAGGCAAAAATTTCCTGTTTTATGCAAGTAGCATTCCAAAACGTTTTCTGTCTAGCAGGAGAAAACTCACCACTAACTTACCTCTTCCTTTCCTCAGAAGAGCCTCAGGAAGTGGATGCAGACCACGGGAAAGTATTTGGTGCGTGTTTAATAGATATTACAGCTTTCTTTGCATTCTGGCAACGAAATGCATTTGATACTTGGCTTATCTGAGGCTGCAGGAGGCAAAGGGCCTCCAATCCAAGACTTAAAGAAAAGGAACAGGAAAGCAGGGGAGAGGCTGCTGCCATCATCCCCACGCGTGGTAAATACTGACACGCCTGTGCCAGCAGTCCCAGGAATAACAAACAGGACATGAGGGCTCCAAACCAAGAAATTTCAGAACCCCTGACACCAAGAAAACAGAAGGATTATTCATGTTTCCAGAGGCAGAATGTGGCAAGGGGGGAGGAGAAGTCACAGAGCCCTCCCTGAGCAGAAGCCACACCCTCCCCTCCCCAATCTTCATTTCTTTGCAGATACCTGGAATGGAAGCAAGAGGACCCGTGGTGGCTGGGGGCAGCAGTGCCATCCTTGTGACACAGTGGGGGCTCGGACGCCAGAGACGGTCCGGCCTGGCCATCCCAGGAAGTGCCCCTACCAGCGGAGCTCACCTGTTGAGCGAGCACAGCTCCCTGCAGCAGGTCTAGTTGTCCGGTCTAGCCCAAGGGAGCGACCTCGCTGGTTGTGAACCGCAGAGGGAACCAAGAGAGTTAGGGTCAGGCCGTGATGCCCGAGGCAGCCTCTTCCAGCCTCTCACTGGTACGCTGCAGAGGCCACAGCGGCATCACGTCCTACACAGAGGGAAGGAAGCGCAGAGGGCAGTGGAAGCATCTCTTTCCCGTTCTGTCAGCTCCAGGTAACTGCCGTCACCATGCTGCATCACGCACCGCGCACCGTCCACTTGGCGGCAGGGAAAAACACAGGACATTGAAGTGTGAATCTTCTGGAAAAGACGAGTTTGCATGAGGTACATCGTACAAGTTGCTTGCAGCAACAGTTAAAGATGGCCTGAAGTTCTGAGGGGCAAAAGGTAGGAAATTAATAGCAGGCTTTGCTATTAAGAACAGAATTTTAAGGAATAATGTAAAGGAATATAAATTCTTGTTAAGACATCTCCACCCACTGTGCCTGCTATAGGAAATACAAGACAGAAGGATTTCTGTTCCAGTTTTATTGTTATTTTTTTTTTACAACACCTGCTTCGATGAAAGATTGAAACAGTCAAACTAAACCAGATATTATATGCTCATACCATTTACAATATTTACATAATATACATTTTTTTTTGCTCAACGGGTAATTATAGCAACTTGGAACAAAAGTGCAAGTGAAAAGAATCACTGATGTAAAAAATTAAACTTTCCTGTTAATCACGTCGCAATGCTTGAACTAAGGGGAGTAACAAGTGGGGTAAATGCACTTCATAGTAAGCAAGTGTCGTTGTCACTTCACAGCGACAGGTCCTGCTGAGCTTTATTTACACCAAGCCTCAGCCAGCAAGAAGCTATTACTCTATCCAGAAAACTGGTGAGTGGGTTCCGAAGTGACCCCTTCTTCATTTTAACATTGAACGGCAGAATCGCAGTGTTGAACCTTCCATTGTGCAAATAGATAGATAGCAATTAATTTCAAATGCTCTGTTGTATTAAATGCTAAAATATATTTTAACTTCATTGTTATGCATGCTATAAAATTACACTAAAAAGTTCAAGTTTCCAAAGTAATAATTACCTTT
>NW_010433151.1:0-23154 GCF_000710305.1 Buceros rhinoceros silvestris
CTGCCGCGGCAATCCCAGCCTCTCCGCCGGGCCCTCCTGGGGCAAAGGCAGAGCTGGGAAGAGGCGCCTTAGACAAGGCGCTCTGCGGCTTTGACTAGACTAACTAGCGTTTTAACTCACGTTAATTGCTCCCCAATTAGCCGGAGTTAGCGAACGCATTTGTAAACACCAAACTCGACGCTCCACAAACATTTGTTCTAAGACACATATGTAAAATAGTTAAGTGGATGCTAAGGCAATTAGGTATAATCTTATTACTTCCCTTTCTCTCTGGAGCGCAGACCGGAGCTCTGTACTTGCAGGGCTGTTTTTTTTTCAAAAGGCACTACAGAGGTAAACCTTAGGGCTATCGCATGCAAAACCCTGATAAGGTGCTATTAGTTCCCAGACAACTTTCAAAGACAGAGTACGGCAGGGTTTTATAGCAGCAGACATTCAGTGCACACAGAATCCACTTAGTCGGTGTAAAAGCCTTCGAGTTTCTCAATTTTGATTTATATTCTCTTTAAAAAATCATTAGGCAGTAGATTTTCTGGTGTTATTTATACAGACAGACCCCTCACCCCCTTTGTTACGGCTGTATATCAAAATGTAAGGTTTCAACGTGACATTCACACTTCTGCTACTTTAGCACGCACAGCAACACGTTCCTCTCTGATTTTCTTTCAAAGATGCCTTATCAGTCTTTATATATGATCATAATGTGGAGCATATATCAACGGGATTCTTCAGAGCTGGAGAAGAATTGCAATCTCTGAGCGCTTTCACAATCCCACGAGCAAAAAAGCAGGTTAGGGGTTTCCAAATCTAGCATCATTCCCAGGCTCCCACCCTCCCCACACACCCCCACCGCCCTCCCTGGGTTAACAGCAAGCTGTAGCTTGTTTCCGAAGCAGAACGGAAACTGGGATGTAAAACAACCGTTTCTGCAAGGTTCTTGAGATACAGGGAATACATTTTTCTTCTCAGGTCAAAACAGCCAACGCAGCCTCTAAATGAGCCACCCTCTGTTCGCTCTTCCCCAGGGTTGGCAAGTCAGGGGCAAGCAGGCAGCAAAGGGCTCACCATCGATGTCCCAGGCTGTGCCCCCTTTAAGGCAGAGAGCAACCACCGCCCCCCTTTGGCAAGCATGCCATTTGGCGCACTTTGGAACACCAAACCTCATCCTAGTACTTCCCTAACAAGTCAGCTCTCATCTGAATTCAAAATGACACCGAATTTGGAGCTAACCCTCACAGCACAAACAAATTTCAAAATTATTCATAGAAATTTTATAACATTTTCCTTCTGGGTGGGAAACAGAGAAAGAATTTCAATATTCCTATCATCCAATGTTTCGGTTTTATTTCTTGAAATGCCCTGAACTGCTTAATTTCAAGCTGTTTTAGTGCTAAGATGCATTTTCCTTTTGTCTTAGAAAAGCCAGAGGAAAGTTAAACGCCTCCATTCTTCGCTACAGGCTGTGCTCTGTAGATCTTATCTCCCATGATTTAACTCTGCTTTGTCAGAAGGGAGCCACCATCATGTACCATTTTGCCTTTTTTTTTTTTTTTTGGAGTTGAGCTGTCTAGAGAAGAGGGCAAAAATAATAACCCCTCCAATCTAATAAAGGAAAAGAAAATGAGCTTCAAGCTTTTTGGAACTAATTTGAATTTACTTCAAGCCTACTAAAAATTAGTATGTTTTTGCTTTGGACAAAACTTGGCTCAAAATCCTTCACTTTCATTTCATTGATAACAGTGAGGGGGAGGATAAAAAAAGTTGAGAAATTGTTTTTGCACTTTAATAATTCCAAGCCTCCTCTAGTTTAAGCTATCTCTGGGTGCTTGGCAAAGCAGTTTGAAACGGATGATCTTTAGCTCAGATGTGCTGTGCTGCGCACACCAGTTTTAGCGGTCAGAAATCACTTCATTTGCAGTTATTTGGTGCTGAGGCAAGATGGCAGTCAGAGCACCTCGAAGTGGCCAGGCTTCTCCTTGCCATCCAGCAGGTAAGCTGTGGATGTTGGTGGCCAGCACGGCCCTGCCTTACTGCTGCTGAGGGTGCTGGGCAGTGACAGTCCTGATGGGGCTCTGCTACACTTGTGCATTCAAGCGAGTGAAAGTCATGGGCAGAGTCTGCTCTCGAAAGGGGAGGAAAAAAAAAGAAAAAAAAAAGGAAAGATGGAAAGAAAGAAAAGTGTGTTTTTAACCTCATGGCAACTGTCAGAAGTTATCTCAAGTGGAAAAACATCGCAGTGATAGCGTACTTTGGTTTTACCACAAGATAAACTTGGTGAAGTGATAGCGTACTTTGGTTTTACCACAAGATAAACTTGGTGATGTCAGCCCCAGGCTCAGCTAACTCAGATTGACCTGACCTAGATTACCCTAAAAAAAAAAAAAAAACCCCTGATTTTTCTATGGTTGTTTTTTTTTTCCCCCCGTATACTAACCACATTACTCAGAAGTCAAAATGAAAACAAAAAACCCACCTTAAATCACACCGAAGTAACACAAAGGTAATAAGATTCCCTTCAGATGATAACAAGCAACTCTTTTCCCACATCAAGTTTGAGGCTGTAAGTAAGAAGTCAACCACCACCCCCCATCTGTTCCCCTGCCTTCTTGCCATGTTATGGACCAATGCACTGCCTGGATCAAATCCCCAAACACCAGGATCTGCTCTGCTAGTTTCTCTGCCAGATCACCAGGATGAAGGTGACATATTCTGACCCCAAACCCACTGAGAGGCACAGTGCTGTACTCGGTGTCGATGCGTGTTTGAAGGAAGGAGACATTTAGCCTCTCAGAAAATCCAAGGGCCAACTGATGTGAAAGAGGGGTGAAAACTGCAGTCTGTGTGTACCCTGAGACTCGCTGTCCTTGGCCTGGGCGCTGACTCCCATAAGGGAAACTGAATGTTGCTTTTGGGAACGAGCAACAGCTCTTCCATTTACATACATTAATCCATAGAAGTACAGGAGGCATTATCATTTGCCAGACTTGTTTGCATAATGAGGAAATCTCAAGAGAAATTTCTTGGAGAAGTGTTGCTGATAACGTGCAGTGTTACCACGGCATTTCTATTCAGCCTCACCCCCTCCTCCATCCCCACGTATACTAGCTCGTTGAAAACTTGGAAAGTCCTCATAAGAGACATTCAGAGCAGCCCTATTGGAAGGACCTTATGTGGACTGTCCTCAGAGGGTTTTCAGACCCCCTGCCACCTGTCGCATCCCAGCCCTGCTCACTCAGACCCAAGGGGTTATGCCATGCCATGCCAAATCAGTTGACTTACTGACTCCCTGAGCAGGCTCTGGGCTGGGCAGGACTTTCTCCTGGCTGTTGGATAGCTATCATCTTCTCAACCCTTTCTTGCCCAGAAGGGTGCAGAAGGGGATTAGGCCACATGGAGGTGAGAAGGACTGGGATTAAGTAAAGAGATTAAACAAGATGCAAAGACTCAGATTTTGTAAATGAGATAACCTGCACCCTCCTGCAGAAACACAGGGAGGGAAAGTGAAAGAGAGGAAGCAAAAAGGTTTCCAAAAAAAGCAGTCAACATTTCTGAACCACCACTCGTGTCCCCTTGAACCTAAACTGTGGCAGCTGGGGCCACAGAGGAGCTGCTCTGCTACAAGGAATTTCCAGCGGGTTGCTCCTGGCATCACTTTGACTGATGGACCTCAGCTTTTCCCTCTTTCCACAGGGATGCAGTGGCCCAGAGCCCTCCAAGTCTCAACAAAGAATGAGAGCCCATGTTGTCAGGCAGCTTAAATAATGGCCTCTAATGGGTTTGGTAGTGTCAAAAGAGCCTGAAAAATGGCCCAGGAATCTACCCTCTCCTCCTCCTCCTCTTCCACTGACTCATATGTATTATTTGGGCTGGAGTGCCAGCAAACCTTTCCTCTCCCTCAGGGGCTGGCAGCACTGGCGAAGGGAAACCCCGCCAGCCAGTCTCACCGGCTTCCCCATTTGTTTTCATTTTGTCACCAGACATTTCTATTTAAGCTGCTTGGAAGGATATCTCAATAACAGCCCTACTGGGCTCAAGGAGACAGAGGCTGACAACAAGCACGCCTCCCTCCTTTCTCCTGAACATCACCCTCACGTCAAAACATGTGAAAGAGATGGGGAGAGGCAGGCATGCCCACGGGCTCTCTTCCTAACTTCCTCCACCCCCTGTACTACCTCAGCTTTTGATGAAAATTGAACTGTTTATGAATCACAGGTGCTACCCTGCAAACCAGCTCAGACAGTTCAGCAGTTATGGTGGTAAACCAACGTCAGCAAAGTCTGAAGGGATGACCTGCTCCCCTCACACAGTTTAGACTGCAGAGGAAAGACGTTTACACTAATGCACAGGTTCCCATAAAAAATATCTTCAAACTCATTACTGTAGGTCATCTGGGGGACTGCATGGTTTCCCTGCAGGGTCCATCCTTCTGCACATTCAAGAAGAGACTAACTTTTGCGTGGAGGTTGTGCACTCATTCTCCAAAAAGCAAATGCTAATGGTGTAGACAGCTGAGAGTACCTCTACACCACGCATTGCCTGAATGCGTTAGCTCAGATAGCATCCCTGCATGACGCTGCATTGCACACAGGGTAGGCTTGCCAGAACTGCCCTTACTGATGGCCACCACAAGACAGTCTTGAGCCAACCTTCAGATACCACAGCCAAAGGCCAGAGATGCAAATAAACGTAAACCTTCTATACTATTACTATTACTGTCATTTCCAACAATGTTACGTAATTACAGGTAGGAGTGGGAAATTTCCCCTGTGAGAACTGGGAACAGGAGCTCGGGATCTCTACACATGAAACCCATGTTTTACTCCCAGTAAAACATCCCAGTTTTTACTCCCAGTTTTACTCCCCTCTGCTGAGGGCTGTGTGGATCTGGGCACTTCATCTATCCACACTTTGCTTTCCCTTACATAAAATTGTGGATGATGATTGTCTTCACAAACCCTTCTGTTCTCCTTGAGCGAAATGCAGCGCACGAGCGCTTGTTGTTGTCATTGGTGTCACACTAATGGCCTGTGTGCAGTTTGCACAGCTGAGTACAGTCAGGCTCTATGGGGTCTATGGTGCCCTGCATCAGTGTTTGTGCCAGGCTGTGCCCGCTAGGCAATGCCTGCCTGCGCTCCCCTAGTGCCGCCTGCACACATCTGTATGCAGCTGTCACATCATCTCTGGAGGAGATTGGATCTTCTGTCACATTCCTCTGCACGCTCAGCGATACGTATGCACATTCTGGGTGTGGATCACTGTAAGTGGGTTGTATATTTAGATCTGACTATCTCTGTGTGCATCTCTGTGTATCCACACACATAAGAACTGGGTCAGAAGAATCTCCTTCCCTTTCATGTCACTCATTGCAAAATCCCTATACCCAAAGTCACCTTTGCAGCTTGTTTTGCAAGCCTCTATTGAAAGATCTGCTTCTCTTCTTGCTTTGCTGAGTGAGGAGAGCATCAACAGAAAGAAATGGAAGAAGCCATTAACTTAGTCTCCAAGGGGGAACCCTTGAACAGCTCAGAAAAGCCTGTGCCTGGAGGAGGACACTGGAAAGCGAGAGCAAGCCAAGGAAAGAGACAGCTGGGGCCAGCTCCACTCCAGTTCTCGTCTGCCTTTGCTGCACAATGCACATAATATTCATACAAGGTCTAATTTATAAACCCAGCTCGTGTTTATAAACTCCACTGTCCTAATGGAATGAAAACATTAATACAACCCGAGGATTCCTCACTTTCCAGGTTTTAATTAAAATCACAGGCGTAAGAAGCAAGAGTGTCTTTGTGGAATACAAGTCTAATGAAGTATTTCCTCACAGAGCACAAATCTCTGTGTGCAGTCCCAGCTCACTGGCACTGGGTGCCCGAAATATCAACTCCCCTGGAACCAGGAGTTCATGTCTCGAAAATTAAAAAAACAAATTATCCTGCAACTTGTTTCAAATAAACGTAGGTGCCAAGATGGAGCTGGAAAAATAATATTAGGTAGGGAAAAGAAACCCTAACCACGTAGTACAGCCATAAAACATGATCTCTTAATTGACTAACTGGAGGCAATAGTGACTACATTGTATGCCAGCAAGGGGGTCTGCACAGGAAAAAGGAGAGGGCTCCGGTTGGGCAGCGGTGTGTGAAAGAAAAGCAGAGGAGGGGTGATGGGGAAGAAGTAGCAAAGTGAGAAAAAGCAGCACAGGAGGTTGGAGCAGGGGGAATTAAGGACACTGGTGAGGCAGGTGAAACTGTAAACACATGAAAATTGCAAGACCAGATCACACAGACCTGTTCTCCCTATATCCCACGGGACTAAAGCAAAGCAGGGAAGAAACCGGCATGGAGTGACCTACATGTGTAGACACAGATGAAGAGACTGATCTTTGGCAGGTGTAAAGCTGGCTGGAGGTCAAGGCTGATGGCAGAGCACCAGTTACTGCAAAATGAAGCTCAGCAGAAGAAGCAATTTCCCTTCAGTATCATCCTCTAGGGAAAAATGTGTCTGGTCTGTGCACTCAGGACTGCTTTCTACCCCAGTGCATAATGGTGCCTGCCTTGTCACAGGAGGCACACACAAAGAGGAAGGAAGCCCTGAAGGACAATGCCAACCTGAAAGTTGCATAAAGCAGTGTAGAGATGTGAGGTCTCTAAATGCGGAGAGGGTGACTTCGCCTCAAGGACGAGTGCTGGCATCCCTCAAGCAGCTTAACAAAAGTCTTTTGTGGATTTCTTTTCATTTTAAATGCTTCCATGTATATTTAGGGGAACTAGAGATGGACTTCAGTCAGGGTAGTGTACGTGTGGTCCCAGGCTTCTTTCTGGACTCTGAAAGTCTCCACCAGCCACACTTTCATTTGACCTTATTTCTAAAAGGAGCACAAGTTCTAAAACGAGTGTCATATTGCAACCAGGTCTTTTTTCTGACCTCAGAAAGCCCCCCCCAGCCACACTTTCATTTGACCTTATTTCTAAAAGGAGCACAAGTTCTAAAACGAGTGTCATATTGCAACCAGTAGGTCACTTGTCCCATATTCTTTGCAGTTTATGCCAAGTCCACTTGCTTAACAGTTTCTTATAATGCTCCTATATGCTTGGTTAATTCTGAATCGTGGTGAAATTAAACAAAGAAAAAGGCTCTTTTTTTTTTTTTCCTACTGTTCCTTTTCTTTAGTACTTGTGACCTTGGGAGACAATGGATATGCAGAAACACATTGGCCAGAAGAACATGACTCACAGTTGAGGGAGATGGCACGATCGTGAACCTGGCCTTATATTCTGGGGTTGCCATGTGAGGCAGGAGCAATGGAAAAGAGAAGCATCATTTCCTCACCAAATGTTGCTCAAGACCCGAACATACTTTTTCAATCCCTGATCTAGCCAATAATGCTTATATAAACAACAAAGATATGTCTTGCTTCAGAATTCTATGCTTACAGAGGCAGCGACATTCATAGCTGGAAACTCATCAGATGCCACGGACAGTTCTTGAAGAAAATGGGAGGACTTCTGTCAACTTCAGTTGAAGTTGCAAGCAAGTGCCTTCTCTGTCATGAGGGAAGCAGCTTGCTAGTTAAATCCAGAAACTATGTAATGCAAAGCTGCCGTACATACTGTATGTCCACTTGTCAGCGCCAATACTGTGACGTGCAATGCCTTCAGCTAAAAGATAGCCCCTCGGCTCATCCGAACCCCTTCAGAGTGCAAGGAGGGCCAGGGCTGAGGCACTTGGGAAATGAGGAAAACGAAGGAAGTACTACGTTTAAGGGAGAAACATGCTTTCTGACCCTTGTAGGCAGCTATACGCAGTGCAAATGAGGCCAAAGAAAAAGGAACTGAAAGCATCACTGAGCTTTGCAAATTGCATCCTAGTTACTGGTCTGGTGTGGGCAACTTACAGCTTTATTGGGCTACTACTTTGATCAAGGTCTGCTTGGTTCATAACATTTTTATCCTGGCAATAAAGAGGAGGCTTTAGCATAATTGGAAACTGCAACACTGCAGAATCAAATGGAGATGACCTTGCAGATCTGGGGGTTATAAATCAGCCAATGGAAAGGAATGCTGTGCAGTATTAAGAGAAACAGGGCAAATATGAACACTTACATATACTTGACTAATGGTTTATATTTTATAGCACCCTCCTGTGGAAGATCTCAAAGAGGTTTACAGTAAAAGAAAGAAGAAACATGGGAAAAAAAAAAAAAGACGACTTTGAATGTCTGAGCCTGCATTCACAAGCCCCACTCCCAGCTGGTTACACCAGTTGACTCCATCTGGAGATCAGGACTGACATTTCTCTGTGCCCAAAGCAGAGGTAAAACACAAAGAAACCAAAATTCTCTGTTAATGACATCACTCCCTTGAAGTGATACAAGGATCTGGGACTGACTTTGCACAGACCCAGATAAGCCCCTGGGGAAACAGTGGAGAGCCAATCTCCAGTGCCTCAGTGCAAATCTCATGTCCTGCTTTAGGGTTTTCTCTGGGATGGTGCCATCCACATCAGTATGATGAAGGGCAGGCACTAAGAAAGGTCTTCCAAATTTGATCTGTTCCCTTTGCAAACAAGTTCTTACTATGCATCTGGCTAGCAGATAAATATTCTGTCCCAGTCATTGCTGTCATACCTGAACACCCATTGACACCATCCTTACTCCCCTCGGGTTAGTGACAGATAAGCAGAAATACTGTAAGACCAAGGTCAAGTTTAGAATCATAAAAGCTCACAGAAAATTCACAGTTCTTGCAGGCTGGTCCTGCAAGAGGTGACAGCAAGTGACTCATCCAAGATCACAGCTACAAGAAAGCAGCAGTACTGGGAACTGCCCTTTCTCCCCTGAGAATTTAACACAGACCCAAAATAAACTGCTAATACTGACACCATGGTAAGTTTATCTTAAGACAGTGACTGATTCGACAACGTTTTTATACCTAAGAGTAGAGAACTCCCTACTAATCTGATATATCTGACTGATAGATTTTTTTTTTAATAGCCTTGGGCTCCCTCTTCCATACATACCTATGAAAAGGCAAACATGCACCTCTTGTTTTTTCCAGTGGTAAGTTAAGAAAAAAAGAAAAGAACGAAGACATTTGATTTTGACAGTATCTATCCTGGCATCTCACGCGACTACTTGAGAGAGCTAATGGAGAGTGATCACAATGCCAAAGGAACTGAGCAGACAGAAAGTGCTGTTTAAGGAATCAGAATAAGTTGCAAATGCACCTAGACAAGCAATTAGGAATCTCACCTCCTACCTACGAGCAGTCAGTGGCTGTGTTCCCCCTACTGCACTTGAGCAGGGTCGGGCCAGACCTTGTCTGTATTTGAGATGCCCAAGCTCCCAAAGGAACCCGAGTACTTATTTGCAAGCGAAGATGCTTTTGAATTTTGCATTCACCAATTTTGGCTCAGGGGACCATTCTTAGATTCCCCCCCAAGTCCTGGCCAAACTGATGTGCCTGGAAAGACAAACTAGAACCTTTTTGTGGCATTTTCACAAGAAGCTCTCCATTTGTGGATGTGTATATGTAAAAGGAGTAAAAAGAACAGCCCCAGACAAGAAGGCTAGTACTAAAGGCTCCAGGAATATAGTTTTTTGATTTTTCTATTTCACAGTTGGTTGATTTCAAGCATTCTAATGGCTGCTTCCTACCCTAGTGCCCATCTGTCTATTTTAATAAATGTTCTTGGTAGCACCTACCTGGCAAGTGTTTGAACGCCCAGGAGCACAACCAAATTTCACCCTAAATCAGGGGGCTGGAACAGCGAGCTCTATGGAAATGATGCAATCATCCTTCTCCCACAACACAGGCACTGGCAGCAGTAGATGGACAGATGGGTGAAGCAAGCAGGCAAGAAAACGTGGTGGCGTGGCCCCATCTCTCCTTCTCCCATTTTTTCTACTAAAGTCTGGGTGAGCAAAGGACAGGTTGCTGTAACACCTGGGTGCCCTGCACAGCCAGAGAGGTCTCTGGGTGGCAGTTGGAAAGATGCAAGGGTTCATCAGCTACTTTAGAGGTGCGATAACTGATGCACTGAAGGCACCAGGTGACAATGAACTGCTTCCCTTTAGGACCCATTTGTTATCTTTGATCTGTGTCTCACTCCGGATCCAATCAGTGGTGATGGATGCTAACCCTTGCTCCATCCTCTGGGCATCCAGCTGTGCTCCCTCTCATTTGACACAGGGTTCCCATCTACTCCCCAGAAATCCTCCATCCCACATGGAGGTGTTGGGACAGGGAGAGGATCAGCTTCCTGCAGACCAGCTTGTGCCACAGTTAAGTTGAGAAGAATGTGTATGTCATCACCCTATGCTAGGAAAGATGGGATGCCAACTTGCTTTGTTCATACCTCGGTTATTTGTCTGGTCTCTCTAAACTGATCTGTTCTCTAAAATTGTCTTTCTGTTGTGAAACACGAGGTGGGTTGGGATGTGAGGGTAAAACCCCTGTGTTTCAACTGAACACAAAGCAAGCAGGTTTTGCTGCCTTACTGCTCCTTGACCTCTCTCATACAGAAGGACAGACCTGGCCCAAGCCCTCTCAAGGTTGTCTCAGTGGTGTTTGTATCTATTGCAAAGCCATAAATTCCTTTCTGTACCTTTCCTCTTGCCAGTATCCTTTTCATCAAATGTATGCCAAAACTTCAAGACGTACCAGTGTCCTGGTTTGAGTTAGAACAGAACTAATTTTGTTCAGAACAGAATTAATTCTGATCAGTGATTTTACTTTTCAGCTCAGTCTCTTTTAACTAACTGCACTTTCTGAAGTTAACGGCAGACAGTGTCTGCTTCTAGAAGTGATAGTGCTGGATGTTTACAGTTCTTGCCAGGGATTGGTGTGCAGAAAGGCCTTTGATTGCACTTTCTGCTGTGAAGACCAAGGTCACTGCTGAATTCTGTGTGCCACACTGGGGGTGCAGTAAGTCAGAGCCGCCCCTGTGGGGAGGAGGGACAGGACAGGTGACCCTGAACTGACCAACAAGGTGTTCCATCCCATAGACGTCATATTCGGTATAAAGCTGAGGGACTCGCTCTCTCTTGTTCCTCTTCTTCAATGGCCAACATCCGTGGAGGATTCTGCCTTTGATCCCAGGCCGTGCATCCCTGAAACCAGTTCCAGAATCCAACTCCTGAATCCAGTTCCCATCTGCTGCTGAGCCCAGTCTGGACCTTCCCCAGCATCTGCAGCATCAGTGGTGACAGTGATGTGCTTGCCATTGGGAGAGTTGGGTTCCATATTGGCATTGTATACATTTGTATATATTTCATTTTATTGTTAGTATTTTCATTAAAGTAGTTCTAGTTTTCTTTTCCAATCCATAAATCTCTCTCCCATATTCCCCTTCTCTTCCCTGTGCTGGAGGGAGGGAGGGAGGGGTAATAGAAAGCACCTGTCATTCATCTAATGCCAGCCCAGCCTTAATCCATGACAACCTGTAACACATATCAGAGCTGAGTGAAGAGGCCCAAGCAGATCACTGAAGCGGGTCAATCAGCAGGGACTGTAGGTTCTTTGTGGGTGAGGAAAGGCTGCTTTTCGATGTAAGCCTTTAACCTACTTTTCCCTCAAGTGTCAGATGGTGGAGGGTGTAGAGAGGAACTCATGACACAGGCAAAATTCAATACCAGGTAAATATTTGTCACGCTAGGAAAGCTGCCTCCATTTATGACCAGCTTTCCTTTCCCTTCACTTTCTACCCCAAGAGTTAGCATCCTCATGTGGTTGCTCTTAAAATGGTGGCAGAAGAAGCCCATGTGAACGCTGATATTCTGTTACTGCCTCAAGGACATAAGCGTTTGGTTAAGTCTTGGCATTTCACCCTTCATCAATACTAAAATTTAGCAAAAATGTGTACAATGAAGGCTTATGTCTTAGGCCTTTTTCTTATTAATCCTATTACACTTGTCTTTATGAGCTCTCCAAGTTCCTTTTACTCCCTCTGGGGCTTGGCTGCAAATGAGATTTTGCATCTCAGTGTAAAATAACCCGAACATTTTTCCATAAAATTAAATAAAAATCCTCCATTCTGGCAATACATGCCCCGAATCCAATTTCTGGAGTCTACATCTTTCCAAGTTCTTCATTGTCTTCTCAACTTCCCTTAGCTTTGGGAACATGCTTTCATTCTGTCCTGATCAATATAATGAAGAAAAGTAAGGAGCAAACTTTAAACAGCTCAGATGAACAAGAGGCAGGAAATGCGAGACTAAGCTGCAGAAATCTATGACGTTTGGCAAATCTCTTCTTACTATACAAGCCTCAATTTTCCGATGTGTAAAGTGCCAACAGTGATAGTTGTAGTCTGCAACGCAGATGGGAGGGATGTTCAAGAGTATAATGAGATTCTGTTACAGCTAATAGTATCTGTAATTGTATTCTTGCGGTTACATACCATGTAAGTAAGTGTTTAGATTTCTCTGAACTTTACTGAATCTTCCTAGCTTTGCAAAAACTGGACTGGGATTTGTGCAGTTTCCAGAAATTCCTGGTATAGTCTCTTTCCTATCACGCAAACAAATGTTTGTTTTGGTTGGTTGGTTTTTAAAAATTTTATTCTTTTTGACAAGAGTGCTTCAAGAATGAAATCCTAGTGCCAGATTTGCGTATATGTCCACTAGGGAAGCCGTGCCTGCTCGCAGAAAGCTTACCATAATGACAAGAAAAAGCAAAATGAAAAGTGTATTAGAATTCTTAATGCCATCTAGAGTTAGTAAGGCAGAGTGGAATGGCCAGAAATGAAAAATAATGGGTGAGGAAAGTTAATAGCATCCCTTCCCAGAGCTCTGACTCCTTTGAATTTCATCTTTCAGAGGCAGTTAAGTATCAGGTGGAAAGTAATTCCTGCCATATTAAGGGAGGGAGATTTTTACTGTACCATGTTTGAACAGGTTTGGTACTGTAACATTATCATTTACCTTTGATCCGTAAAATCTGGATATGTGTTAGCAACTCACCAGTGCTACTCTAATTTGAAGCCTTTAATACCTGATATGGCAGGATGACCTGGGCTGCGAGAAGAAAACAAAATCAAGCACAGCTTGCAGGGCCTTAACGAAACATTGACCTCAACCAGCTGAGTTCCTGTTCCACTCGGGCTCAGAACCTCCCCCAGCAGATTTCCACCTGCACAAGTATATTCCTGTTCAGCCTCTGCAGCACAGCACTGTTTACCATAAAAGTTGACATTTGGATATGAAAAAATCAGGAAGGAAAGGGGATGATTTAAAAATAAAATGTAATTTACGCTAATTATGTTGTTACATAGGATGCTCTGCAAAAAAAAAAAAAAAAACCATTAGCAAGTGAGATCATGTCAGTAAAGCACAAGATGAACTATATGGAAGACCTACAAGTTCCTAAAGCAGAAAGCTGTGGCTTCCTGCTGCTTCTCATTTCTTGGTCAGTCAATGCTTCACAAAGACTTTTAGGATATAGTCAAAGTACTTCTGCAGTCCGCATGTCTGCAGTATCTAAATGGGAAACAAGGAGGAATATACTGATATGTGTAGCATCCTGGTGCAAAAAAAGCAAAGAGCACTCCAGTTACAATGATAGGGAACAGACAAAGGGAGGCACCTGTGGCAAATTAGTCAAACCAAAGACTTCCAAAGCCCAGCTTGAAACCACAATCACTGACCACCCTTCGTTTCTCCTCTGGAAGATTGCTGAAAAGGAGATGACTACCAACTCAAAGTGTAGGACATGCACTACTGGACAGCTTGATGTCTTCCCAATCGGGATCAAGGACTCTCTTTTTCCCAGTACTCACCCTGTTCTGAATGGGAAGGGTGTCTGTCTTGCAGTTATCAAAGACTACCATTAGCAATTAAAGAAAGAGCACAGTAAATTCACATATATTTGGGTATGTTCAGAAAAGCAGTTTTTCAAGTAGCATCATAAGACTTGATACGATTTTAACACATCTCTCAAGTGCCTTCAGCTCAGATAATCTCAATTTACATGTCAATACCTTTCAGTTTGCTCTCCTGTAGCCTACCAGAGTAAGGGAAGAACTTGCCTTTGTCTTTATCACTACTGATCCAGCTCGAGTATTTCAGCAGGTTCTACACAGACCACGTTACCATTTAAAACATGCATGGAATCCATACCATGCCTCCCATCTGCACACACATTCCTAACCTATAAAAAGCTTCATTTTATGCAAAGTGGGCCAAGATTAGAGCAATCTTGAAGATAACCATTTCTGTAATCCTGTCGTAAAGGTAAACATACATAATTTAAGCTTGAGTATTATTTTGGAGGCACACAAACTGTCTCAGGAATGTGGAATACAGCAAACATCATTTGCCAGTTTCAACGGTCTTTTCTCCAATGCCTGTGCTCAAACTCAGATGGCAAGTTGATGGCCTCAGAGTTTCTGCCATCCAAGAAATGACCAGCTAACAGAGATGACCCTTATATTTAACATTTCACAGAGTACAAAATCTCAAAAAATGGGCTTCAGCTTTGATCTTTTTGCTTTTTTCTTTCCTGCTTTGTTTTGTTTTACAAAACAGTTTACCATCAATCTATCTAAAGCACTTCACTGGCCACAGGGGCTGGGCAACTAAGGACTGTGATTATTTGTCAAAGCTTTTATTTTGAAAAAAAAAAAAAACCAAAAACAAAATAAAAAAAAACCCAAACCAAACAAAAAAACCCACACCAAAAAATCCCCAAAACCCTGACAAAAGTAATTCAACAAATTTTTTGACAAATACATTTGAAAATTTTTAGACTGCTTCAGTTAACCATATGAATAATGCGAAATGATATGAGGTGAATAATTTATTACAAAATATGAGGAAAAAACCACTATATAAATTATTGAACTAATATTATTTGACAAGTGCTTGCCCTTCCCTGAAGTGCAGCTTTCTCTGTGATGGAACATAGCAGCTGTTTAAAAGCAACAATAGTTTAAGGCAGCAAATGAAGAAGAATTGCAAGTGTTGAGAGAGTATGAGATTAGGCAGAACGTAATTATCCAGATTGGAAGCTGGTTAAAATCAGGAAATAAGGCAAAGGTTCTCTTATAAAATATATCATACAATAACAACCACAAGTGGAACAGATATTTTCCCTTGTTTCTAATCCAGAAAAGTTTATTATTAACCAAGAAATAGAGTGGAACAGAACAGATTAGGATAGAATATAATAGAATATTTGAGTTGGAAGGGACCTACAACAATCATCTAGTCCAACTGCCTGACCACTTCAGGGCTGACCAAGTTAAAGCAGGTTATTAAGGGTGTTGTCCAAATGCTTCTCAAACACTGACAGGGGCATCAACCACCTCTCTAGGAAGCCTGTTCCAGTGTCTGGTCACCTCTCGGTAAAGAAATGCTTCCTAATGCCCAGTCTGAATCTCCCCTGGCGCAGCTTTGAACCATTCCTACGTGTTCTACCACTGGTTCCAGGGAGAAGAGACCAGCCCCTCCCCCTCCACTCCCATCCTCGGCAAGCTGTAGAGAGCAAAGAGGGGGCTCCTCAGCCTGTGTTTCCTCCAAACGGAGAGAACGGAGAAGCCCGGAGACCTCGGCCGCTCCTCACAGGACATGCCTTCCAGCCCCTGAACAATTCATTCGTGACTTGCTGGTGGGGTTTCTTCCCTCCCTGCTCCGTGGGGCTGCCCGCTGCACTCCAGCACCCCGCAGAACGCAGAGGGGTATCGCCCATAACAACACACGGCATCACACAGGAGGAGGGCAGCCAGGCTGGGCAAACCCTGCGCCCACCCAAACCCCGCCCAGGGTGGGTTCAGCCTCACCCCGCGGCCCGCAGCCCGCCTCAGCGCGGGCGGTATCTAGCGGCGGGGAGCGTGAGTGGCGGGGAGGGGTCCCGCGGGATAGTGTCACCCATCCGTCGGTAGGGAGGAGAGCATCGGGCACCGGAACGGCACAGCAGAACGTCGGCAGGCCCGCCAAGTCGCCGGAGGTGCAACCCCGGCCCGTCTGTGAGTGACTTATAAGCACTGTTGAAAACGCAAACCATCGGTGACCGCAGGTGTAATGTCTTGGGAGGCAGCTCTTACTCCTGCTGCGTAGGGAGGGAAGTGAAAAATCACGGGTGCTCACAACGTTCAGAGCTCAGCTATACATGCATTAGCTCCGCGTTTTTATGTCAGCCGTGATGAGTTAGGAAGGAAGGAGAGCCTGCTTCTCTTCAGGTGTATTTCCTTCATTAGCCATGTAGACAGCAAGGATGCCCTTGCTCAACACCATGGAATAGCACCCTGTATAGCTATTAGTGAGCCTCCAGGAGCTGTTACTTTAAAGACACAACCAGTCCCTTTCACAAGGGCAAATCATAACTGTGGCACCTTGGAAAGATTTGCTTCTAGGACCTAAGAGCAGGAGCTGAGCTCACCCTAAGTAATGCAAGAATTATTGGGGAATTTATACTCTTGGGTCCTGGCTCCCAGTCACTAGCAGGGAAATGCAGGACTGCACAGAAAACAAAATTTACAAATCTCTGTCACCCTATGGGAACGTTGCAATTCTCCCAATTTACACACACTTTGGATGTGTAAATATTTCAGAGCTGCAGTTTAAGGGCACCAGTGATTTGCACAGCACTATATATCACTGCTTCCCAAGGAACACAGCGCTACCGAAAAGGAGCACTCAAGTCAGAGGTGGATTTAACATTAGCATCTCAGCACTACACTACAAGTTTGATTGTTTATGTACATCGTGTCAATTGATTTAAAATCTATATTTACACACTGAGATGGCCTCCACTCATTAATAAATTAAGACACTTGTAAACCACTGTATCTGCAAGTTGGCTTCCTAATTTACTAGTGTCTGAGTATCATGTTGCCCACCCTTCCTAGCAAAAGCTGCTGGGAGGAACAAAACTAAATACTCCATAGATTGTGGTTGTCCATGTACCACTGGTATTCATGCTTCTCATACTACACCTCTCTGCAGGCTAAAGAAGTCTCTTCTGTCCCTAGAGTTATTGGCCTTGGATCGTTTGCCAACACTGAATTCAATCATTTAAATGAGTTTAATGACAAAAGTTAGTTTTTCCAAGAGGAAGCTGGAAACCTACAGCTGTATGGTCTTGGTGGCTAAGAATTATGCAGGGAGTGAGTTGTCATCACAGCCATTCACGAGGGCCTCTCCTGCCATCAGCTCTCCAAGCTCATAATTCCCTTACTCCCCTGACCATGAATGATGAAGTATTAGAGGCTCTGATCTCTGCCTCATTAAATAGAGAATATTTTCACTCTGTCTTGACCTGCACTAGGGCCAGTTTAAGGAGCAATCCGTCATGAGATCATTAATAGAAAGACTTGCTCAGAGGGCAAGGATGTTCATCCAAAATTAAATTCTTAACCTTTTCAGGAAAGACTTTGGAAAGGATATTCTACCTTTCCTAACTGATGGATCAGATATATATTTCCACAGTGCAATGATGACAGAGCATCAGAGTAAAGAGGCCAGCACCATGCTGAGACTTTGCCTCCCCAACTCTTTCAGTGATGCCCAGCACTGTGTGAGCAGAAGCCCCAGAGATCAAGAAGACCAATGATCAGAAAAAAATGAGATTAGTATAGTACAAAAAAGGCCAAAGGCACAGGCCCCATAACAGCAGCCTTGCAAGTGATGACATGAGGACACTGTAGAAAATGATGCTCAGACATAGGGACATGCTGTAAAAACATTAATGAGTCTTTGCCGTCCTTTCAAGACATAGATCCAATAGTCAGACACAGTAAACTCGCAAGTCACATGAGTGACAAATGAAGGCGACTCTGGTTTTGCTTGCAGTGTTGGACATAAACACTCTGGGAGACGGTCTGTCCTTTAATATATGGATTTACTGTGCTTGGTATCTAAGTGGCTCCTTGTTCTTCCTCCTGCCCCTCTCTCCACTCTTCTCCTGCAGAGGGTTTTTAATGACAAGAGATACCCATGGCCTGATGATGAGAGTGAGCTATAAGGATGAATGCTCAAAGAGAGAGAGAGAGAGAGAGAGAGAGAGAGAGAAGAGAAGCCTCTAAGACATAAGTTTTCTCCTAATAGTATACAATCTACACAGACTGCTGCAGAAATGGGATGAATAATAGAATCACAGAATTTTCTCATCCCCTGTCGCTGTCAAATCCTATTAAACTCACTCCAGGTAAAAGGTATGTTATTGACACTGCTAAAACTACACTACACATCGGGGTTACCATAAACAAATGAAAGAAGATGGGTGTGAGAGAGGATAAAGAGAAATCACAAATCATCATCTTCCTGGTGAAGCATCAAGAGTATATGTATTGCTATTCCTGAGGACACGTAAAAGCTATATCAGGTTAGGAATGGCGCTTGATATTAACCCTCTCGTTACTGTTTTTTCTATGAATACTGGCTTTGCTGCTTCTTTTGAGGCTAATGTGCTTTTATACCAAAGAAGATACAGACAACTGGATTAGTATGGGATTTAGGGAGCAGGCTGTGTACTGACTGATGTGACAGCGAACAACTAAATTTAATATGGCAGCTTGATCCATTATGTATTTTATTCCAAGAAAAGTCTACATGGGCACATGAAACCTGGACTGGATCTGGCGTCACAGTGGACTGGGATCCACAAGTGTCAGATCTGGGCCGTGCAATGATTGCAATTTAACAACCGTTTTTTCTGCCACTGAGTAAGTTTTACGTGGCTTAAGGCTATAAACACACAGAATCCTTGTTAGAAATCATCCTGACCCTAAACTTTAAATAAAGATCCATAATATTTAGCAAGTTTCTGGCTTTTTTGCTAGTGAAGCTTAAAGATCTCTAATCAATCATTTTCACGGAGGTGCTGAGCGGAGAGGCTGACACACGCGAGGTTGCCCAGTGAATAAATAAGAGAGCCAGGGACTGCACCTAGTGCTCCCATCTTGTTCAAACACTGCTGCAACCTTTACCAGAACAGAGATTTTATCCACTGTCACTGTGTGGGCCTGAAATTGCACACATAACCAAAATCCTAGTTCTGACAGTCTCAGAGTGGTTGCAAAGTAATACAGGTCCTACCAAAGACAGAGGCTGTTGATTATTGCTCTTCCTCAAGAAATTACTGGATAAAGTCAGAGACATGCACAAACTGCAAGTACTCTGTAACACCTTTCTCTTCTCTCCTGGATCTTACAGAGGTTTAACTTCATACCTACACATACATACAACAGAGTACCTGGCATGCTAAATATTAGCTGATAACTCCAATTATAACAAGACCTGCCCCCAACTTGGCACCATAGGACACACTTGCTAGAGACAAAGTAGTTTCTGCTGCCCCATTTTCAGTGTAAATGTAGAGAATAGGAAATATAAAGCCTCTCTTAAGTTTCATTAAGAAAAAATAGATTAATATGGAGAGGGCATACTTAATTCGAAACTTAGTTGTCCTTTGCATATCACTGGTCTGATCTTACCATCTTCCCAAAACTTTATCAGCTCTGAGAGGGACACAACATGCAGCTATTCCAAGAAGCAAGGAGAAGCCTTTACAGAAACAGGTTTTGTAATCATTCACAATTCATTTAGCATACGGAGCAACATTCTGGGTGTCATGTCTCCCAGCTGGTGGCCAGACGTTACAGTGGATGCGACCAACTGGCCACAGTCCTTCAGCCTGGCAGACCAGGCTTCTCTGTGTGCATGGCCTGTGTGTTTCCATGGCTGAGGCTCAGAGCACCATGTCCAAGCCTTGCAACCCAATGCCAAGCCAGCTGAACCACAGAGGAAATTATCCCCAGGCCAAGCCAGGAGGGCAGATGCCAAAGTTTGGAAAAGAGTGCCAGCCAGCCAAGAGGATCCTACATTGAGAGTAGTCATCGTTCCCTAATGGTCTTACTTCTTAGTGAGAGGGGTGGAAGAACAGATGGCTTTTGCATTCAAAGCCCAGGCCAAGGGTTCAAGAGGATGTGCAGTGTCTTTTCTGCAGCCCCCCTAAACTCCACGCACCTGCATGAAGCAATACAGCCAGCATGGCATCAGAGGTCCTGGAGATGGCTCCATGCCAGCTGGAGTCCCTGCTGCATGGAAAACCATGAGCTCACCTCCCAGAGCAACATAGATGGATTGGTACAGCCCTAGGCTCAGGCTAATGTGCCCAGTTCCTGGTTGAAAAACAGGCTTTATTTAATGTTAGCTTGGAGACCTCTCAACACTCTGTCTGAATGCTTCTCAGTGTCACTTTTTCTGCTGTAACAAGAGGGAGAATCCCGATCTGCTCTCAGATATTACTTTAAGAGCCAGGAAAGAGCTAGGTGGATACCACTTTGTCTAGGAAAAATTGTCTGTGGATGCTGAGGAAGAGGACAGAGAGGTTGTTAACATGCGTTCAGCCTGGAGAGCTCCACAGGTAGATGTGTCTCCATCAGTGACAAGCACTAAGGCCTGTGCAGCCTGGAGGATGGGTTGCACTTAATTGCTTTTCCTATTTGCAATTATATGGTTAATTTGTAGCTACTTTCTGCCCAAAGTATGACTCTGCTATCACTCCCATAGCATTATAGCTAAAGACATGATTGCATTTCCAGACAGGCTTGTCACTTCGAAAACATTAATGCCCCACTTTTGCAAGGCGATTATTAAGGGTTACTCTGACTTTATAATATACCAAATGTCTGCATGGCTACGGACTGATAACAAGGAACTAGCAGCAGCATTGATTAAGTGCTGCTGGCAATCTGACTTCTGGAATACTACAGGCCACCAGCAGCCGTAATACAGGAATAATCAATAATAATGCTTAATCTTGCCCTCTAATGAACAGGAGAAAAGCCTCTCTCTCATCCTGGCCCATCCTCCTCCTCTCTGTGAATCCTAAGAGGAAGGAAACCTGTGATGTAGCAGTCACAACTTCAAGACCAAAGGTCTGAGCACAGAGGAGCAGGCAAGTGGCTGCCAAACGACGTGTGGATAGTTGTTCAGGTACTAACACCCTATGAAGGGAGGTATATCCAGACTTTGCTGGCTGTGAGAAACACACTTGCTATGAATCTTTGAGGGAACAGTGAAAAGTGAGTGACATCTTATTTCGATTGTATGTAATGGCTCTGAAATCAAGACACCTTTGTTTCTAAGTAGTCTGTCTTTGTATCCCTGTACTGGCAGTTCAAGCAATCAGAAATCCTGAGTCTAGTCTCCCAAAACCATGAAAATGAGTTTTCTAGATTTGTTGTTTTTGAATCATCAGCTTGTATTTAGGTTGTATTTTCAGGCTTGTCATCACAACATTACACTGAAAAACCTAATTTAAGCCCTCCTCACTACCCCTCTCCCCAAAAAACAACGAAAGAAATTTTGTCATCTTGTTCACATACTTACAAGGAGGTTGAGCTTGAAATTAAATGTGGAAGGACTAAGGACTGCGGCTAAAATTGTGAGAATCAACAGTGCAAAATTTCCCAACGCCCTGTCCTAATGTTGAAGCTGTGGCAATACTGTGTTTGAAATGAATAACGCTTTATTGTGCTAAACTTGAATTCTCTCATGCTGCTCTCCTCATTAAAGACATTCATGGGGAAAACCTCTGGATGCTCTTTGTATATGAGGGAATAAAGTGTCCTCTCCCATGGAGACAGAATACAGTGTTACTGAAGCTAAAAAGCCCAAAGTGCCATCTAATGCTAAAATAACAGGGAGTTTTACCTCTACTTATCTCTCATAATCCTGAGCTATTTGTCCTCCAGATGAAATGAAAGATATATTCTATCACCTCCACTGCACGAAAGTATCATAACCTGTAAAGCTACGTATGAGCAGCTTGGGAGATTCCCTTCCACAGGAGAGAATGAACAGCAACTGAGAGTTTTGGGGGTTTTCTCCCCCAAATCTCCATCTTGTGCCTGAAATATATGATGCCTGCTAAGGACTTATGTAGCTCCACACAGATCCATGATACTTACTGAGGCAAACTAATCTCATGTCTAAGGAAGCAGGGTACTTTCCAGGGAGCTTAGGAAGGAAGTCCCCTGCCTGCACCGTTACCCTGAGATGTGCAGAGCTACAAGTTGCCTTCCTGCGGTGGCTCTCACCCCACCTCTCGCCTATCAGGCAGCTCAATCCAAAACTCTTGGCAGGAGGCTGTGCCAATAAATAAATTTTCTATTGACAGGATATTGCTCTCCTCTGAAATATCACATATTTGGCCATTAAGGAAGGCAGAGTCTGATCTTGCATGTCAAATCCTATACTCCCATGAAAAATGAAGGAGCCATTTTGCTCTGCTCTACTCCTCTTCCAGCTAACTAGCCAAGGATGCTGTCACAAATAAAACACAGTATGCAAGGCTTGCTTTGCCCTGACAACAGCTGTAGCTGCAAGTAACATAGAGACACAGATTGGAGAACAGAAAAGGAGCAGGAGACGCATGTGCCTACTTGCCCACTGCTCAGAATTTTAATTTAAGGCCTCTCATCAGCCCTGACACAAAAATTGTAGCATCAGTTAAGTCGTAATGCGTTAGTGGTGCTTTCCATGTTTACAGACTGTAGATTAGGAGCAAAAGTGCAGGACTTTGCAGCAGCCTCACTATGTGTAGATGCAGGGTTTGGACCCAAGGCTTAAGCTGAGGAGTTTCAACAAGAAACAGAAATGCTCGGAGAATTCGTAATAGGATACAAAGCTTTTCTGCTGCATAGTAAGTTAGCTTTTACCAATCCCCATCAAAGGTGACCAGAAGTCGTATTTTGGGCAGGCATTAGGTGGCCCTTCGGTAGCTCATTTCAGCATAGATACCAGCCCCCAAAACCACTACTGAAATCATTGACTTCCTCACTGAGGATAAATTTAGGACTTCGGCTAAAAGACAGGAAAAAACCACAGGGGTAAAAAAAAAAAGGCAAGAGGACAGAGTCAGCACACTTGAATCTGGATTTTGACCACTCTGGGGCCTGCTTTTCCATCAGGATGAGTCAAATCCTAGCCAGCTACAACACATCAGCAGAAAAGCCCACAAACACTTCAACAGCAGACCAGATCTCCTGCATTAATCGAGCACAAACACCTCTCCCTGGGGAGACACAGGGGGTCTGAGTCAGCCTTGCTTCCAAGGGGTTTGCAAAATGAAGCAGAGGTCCCTGGTACTTCTCCAGCAGGTTTGAGTGCCCAGAAAGCCAGGGCTCTTACTGCTGGGGGCAGCACTGCCACCAGTA
>NW_010433151.1:23262-40295 GCF_000710305.1 Buceros rhinoceros silvestris
AATGCCAGTGGCCAGCGGTGAGCTGTAGGATGCAGGGTTCTGCAGCATGGAGCGGTTGCGGATCTACAGACAGGGAGATGGGTGCATAGGGGAGAGGATTAGATTAGCTCACTTTGATACGTGTTCTGTGTACTCTGATACTTCAAGAGTTCTCTATTTTTCTTCCCTTCCTCTTCCTTCCCCCTCAAATCTCTGCCTCCTCCCTCCTGCCTGGTTTAATCACAGCTCCAGATTGCTTGAACAAGCTGCCTGATAAGCCCACAGATGCCAACAGGAAGCAATGATGTTACAATAAGTGTCACAGGGAAAATGTCAACTGTATCATTATAATGAAGGTCATGTTTCCCTCACAGAGAGCTCAGGGCTCTGCACAATTCACATGTTGTTATTAGGTAGATGTTGACATGTGTAACTTCTGCCTTACAAGAGTCACTGCACAGGGATGAGTGAGGAAATGCTGGCTCAGAACTACTCCGAGCTTCAGCCTTGATCACAGAAAGTGCAGAAGGAAACAATTAACAAACATTACATAGGTGGGAATTCACAAATACTTGAGTTCCAGCTTCTCCTGACAGACAGGATACACACAGGATAACAGGGCAAATGCACAGCACATAAGCAGCCTCAGACAGCATCAAAGCAAAGCATGAAGTGGTACTAAGAGCAAGTTAGGCACAAAAGCATAAGCAAAAGCCTCCATCCCAAAGTTGATGCTGGTAAATGGCACTTGGATACTCCATGTAAAACAGCTCGCTGCCTCCCTAATGTAGGGAATCTCCTCCTTTTAAAACTAGCGATAAAAATGATAAAAAGGGGACTATAAAAAATAAAAGCCCTGAATTAATACTCTAATGAAGTTTTATTATTTTTCTAAAAAAGATTTTGTTCCATGATGAGGAAATATATACTCTCCTTGGCTCTGGCTCTGTGCAAGGAAGTGGTTATAGGGGTGGTGGGGGATGTTTGTGCACGCATGCACACACGAAATAAAGCAAGGTGCTGAATGCAGAAAGCAGAGGCTTTTTAATTCTTCAGAAAGACACAACGTTCTTTCCCGTCTTCTCTCCATCTCCAAACCTGTCAATATTTTGCTCAATAAGGGATGACACATTGGCAAGGATTTTCACATGCACACACACGCATGCATGCACGCTCGGCCTGCTGGAGCTGGTGGGAGAATTATAAAATCTGAGAGATTTGACTAATACATTGCATGACAAAGTGTTTTCAGTGATCCACAAGACTGCCCATCACTCATTTGTCAAGGGAGATGGTTAGAGCATTGCTCACAGATCCCCCAGGTCATCAAAACAATATTCCTGCAAAGACAGAGAGGAGGAAAGGAGCGTGGTAGAAGAGCAATCATCTGAAGAACTGAAGGTGTACAGATCTTAGAGGGGGAAGAGCTAAGGGAGGGCTGGTGTATCAGCATACTTCTGGATGACTGAGCACCATTTTACTCTTCCTCTAGTCCAGAAAGCCGAGGAAGAGGTAAAGCAGTGGGATCAGCAGGTTGCAGCTCAACAATAATTGCACTTCTCTGTGATGCTGGGCTGTGATTTATCTGCTCCCTCCCATTCCTACAGTGCCATGGTATATCCCCTCCCATCAATTTGTTCCCATATGCACTACTGCGAGGCAAAATTGCTGGTTGGACTCAGCCTGGTATTGTTTATGGCAGATTGTGTCCACTCAGTTGCTTGGGGAAAGGCTGCCTCAAGACTGAATGTACAGGGGAACACACGCCTCCCTTCTGAAGCATCTGTTTGTATTTTCTTTTAGTGAGAGCAGAAGGAAACACCATTTTATTCTTCCATCCATACGGCCATATTCTATGCCTCTAAGAATTAAAACAGTCGATGTGGGCAATTAACAAGCAATAGGTGAACATGATAGAGGTGCTCTGACAAAAAGCTAGGATGATTTAGCTTCAATCCTCCACCCTGACAGGTAAACTGGAGGAAGATAGGAGCAAAAAAGAGAGACTTTTAACCCTCAGTTGCATTTCTCTGTCCTAGGATGATCCACCTTCCCTCTCTTTGCCCAGTGCTTTGGGGAAAAAAAAACCCAACAGGTGAAACTCAGAGACAAACATTGAAAAATCCTTCCCAGGCTGCATCTGAAGCCCAGCGCAGGGACAGGTACCACAAGTTCCCTGTAGAAAACGCTTACAAATAGATGTCACATCCTAGCCCAAAAGGAACTGTATTTCAGAAGGAGACCTTCAGAGCAAAGACTGCTGAATAATACTCCACAAATGGTAAATTTAGTTTGAAAGATCAAGTGGTCATCGTCTTCCCCATCACTACACCATCTTGTTATATCTTCATAGTCCAAATACAGAACAAAAAAAATTATTCCCCATTTTGAGATGCCCCAGGCTGAAACCAGTGAAGCATACTCAAGAGATAAAGGAAGAGCTTTGATGAGGCTTTCCCTCATCATAAGGAGGAAGGTGAAAAAGAAGGAAGAAGTGATTTGTGAGTTTGCCAGCAACCGCATTCAGCACAATGGATTTCTGAATTTAAGTCAAAGAAGGGATTCGATGGACAAGCATAGCAAGCCGTTCCCCGTAGGAGCTCACCAGGAGATCTGGTCCACTATCATCAGAAGCAACCCCTTTAGGCCCTGCTGTTGCAAGCAGGTTTATCTCAGCAGCTCACAGATTTCTCACTTGGCTCCTGATCTGCAAAGTAATCTGAAATGGAACAATTTCTGCATTTCCGTCTCTGCTTATTTATTCACTTATTTTAATTTGAAAGAGGATTTAGTGATTCGTGGAAGTCAGGGATCAATATCCCTAGCACAAGCCAAGAACGGCTCTAAGCAACACTGGTCACACAATTCTGCAACTGACAGCGTACCTCAGTTGTCCTGACCTCAGTCCAGACTCCTTCTGCCAGGGACCGGCTTCCCTGCTACTGTTCAGCCAGTGCCCACTCCCCCACTGCAACACAACCCCCACACCCCCACCCCACCCCAGCTCTTCCAGCACCTTTGCTCTGCCAGTTCCTCTCCCTCCTGCCCTTCATCTTCCCTGCACTAAAATACAAGCCAGAAGGTAAAACTATGGTTTTGAGATGATAAAATAAAGCTGAGATCCACCAAATTCATTTTTATTTGCAATCATAAACCACTTTGCTTTACAAGACAGAGAAATTAAAATGGAAAATGAGAAAGAGTTCAAGTGCATCAGTTACAGGTTGTTAATAGAACCAAAGTATTTTGTCCTATTTATATTTTATGAAGGTCTATTACTGTGTTTTGTACAACAGAACATCACAATAAATGATTTACCAACTCAGTAAAGGATCCAGAAAACTGATCTCAGCTCATCCTTTAGAAGGCCAAAGAACCTGATTTTGTACGTTACAGCCCCCCAATATGCTGATACACTTTAAAACTGAAAAAACCCAACAAAACAAACCCAACAAAAAACCAAACCCTTATAAATCCTGACTTTCATTTTGTAAAAACTTTCCTACTGCAGTTTTTCTGTTCTTATAGGATAGTTTCCTGCCAGAAATGAAGCAATTTTTCTGAAAATGACAGTGAACATTTGAGAGGAAGTCCATAAAAGAAATTACAGCTTTCTAATGAAAAATAGTTTTTTAACATCACACAAATTTAATTTTCATATTTCTGTAAGAAAAAAATATTAAAAAGAATTATAATTATTATTACTTTTCTTAGAATTCTTTTGCAGCCTCAGAGGTTTCCTTTGGAAGCCCTTGGCTAATTCTACTCCCTTCAAAATACAACTTAGCTAGAACTTGAAGAACTGTTGATAGATCAAAAGTACTGATAGTAGCAAAGCTGGCTCTGCTGACCTTCTCTCTGTTTTGGCTTTTACATTATACTAGAGAATCATAACGCTTCAGATCTATTGGCATGCCTGCACTGGACTATGACGGTGTATCAGGTGGAATGTTACAGAAGATGGGGACCAGCATCCGCTTCAGATGAGGCAAAAGTGATGCTTGTGAGTGAGCAAGGCAAGAGGTGTAGGGTGACTCTACAGTGCCCAGGTGGATGAGGACAATTAGCACCAGAAGGTGAGACTTCTCTCTCTGCTCAGCAGAAACAGTGATAGGGACAAGGCACATGTGCAGATGACCACATCTCTGGCAAATCAAGGGGGCTGTGTAGGTGACACAGAAGAGGACGACGTGTGGTTCTTGCAGGCACACCACAAATTTTGACACCTGCCCCTATGTCCTGTTACGCTGATCCTCTGCTCCGACTGAGCTTTGTCTGGATCAGGAAAGCAGCTATAGCAATGGCTAACAATGTTTTTTATGATAGCTTCTATCTTCTCACTGTCTGGAAAAAATTAGCCTCTCAGTTTGTCTTAGAACTGCTTTAATGTACTCTTGAATGAGTCATAGCAAACAATAGGAGCTCCAGCAGCGCAATGGCATACTTGAACAGAAAGGGCCTGCCCTTGGGAGTGAGAGAGAATCAGTTGTGCTGGAGATGCATGTTGGGGGCTACTTCTCAGCACCCTGCTCCACTGGCCTGCCAGAGCATCCTCAGATGCAGCAAAGTCAGTCATTTCCCAGATGAGCACCCCTGTCCAAGAGCAGCTGCAGGACCAAGCCAGAAGAGAATGAGTGAAAGTCCTATTTAAGCTCGGTGAGGAAGCACTAGCACTTATCTTGGCCAAAGTGGTGAACTTCAAAGCCTTCCCATGAGGTGGGCTCACTCCCACCCTCAATGGTCTCTGTTCTTTGCAAGTACTGTTATAGACTGGTTTAGGTGCATCAGTGCAGAACTCTGCATGGACCCTTATTTTAGTGTCAGAGGGGTCTGGGGCTAGCACAAGACTTCAAGGGTCCTGGGAAATGAACGTGCTGCTGTGGGATACACCTGAGACATCTGTTTGTATCCCACAAAGCTTCAGCCTTGCTCACTGAAACAGGCTTGTATGCAGCCACAATGAGAATAGCTATATGCTCATGTGCACCAGTTTACTAAAGCAGCACAGCCAAGGCCAAAGGATCTTGAAATCCCAGGGACGAAATGCCTCCTGTCAGCAGGCCTGGAGGCAACCGTCACTTTGGGCAGGGTCATCAGAAATCCACTGAAGGGAGTCTGAAGGGAGGAGTAGAAGCCCGAGACAGATATTGAAGGGAAGCTGAAGAGGCAGCAAGCAAAGGACGAGGACTGGGATTTGAGGAGAGCGCATTTACTACTGGCCAAGCTTGTTACTGTTTTGGTGCGGGTAGCTCCTGTCTGTCACTCTCAATAAAAGTGTTATTGATTAGCATGTGACTTTATTGTAGAGAGCTGGCTGGGAGCCAAAGTGGAAGGACTCCAGAGGGAAAAGAGCTGGGCTGGCAGGCAGGGGAGAGAGAGATGAAGAAAGAAGAAAAAGGAAGCTTGAAAACATAAAATCTTGAAAAGAGTAATTAATTCTGATCGTTACAGCAATCTATGCAGATTTTCAAGAATATTATAAATCAGTTGCCTGTATCCTTCTTATTAGCATTCACGCTACGGAGGGATCCTGGGGAGAATTGATCAGCTGAGAGCACCAGTGCCCTGGGGAAGGACTCCATCCCACGGAAAGGAGGATTGTTTTGGCTGCGTATTTCAGACCGCTCCTGTGCTCAGGCCCATGGAAAAAGCAAGGAGGCTGGAGGCATGGCCCTTGGGGAGATGTGTGGTCCCTCAACCCACCTCCACTGCTGTCCCTTTGAGGTTGTGCCAAAGGCAAGGGCAGATGGCCTGAAAATCTTTCTGAAACTGAGAAAGTGTTACCATCTCTTGCACCTGAACTGGAAAAGAAAAAAAAAAGAAAAAGAAAAAATCACTACACTAAAACAGAGGGCAGAAATGGAATGGTAGAAAAATACTTAATTCTACAATAATTTAGAAATAATCTTTACATAAAAAAAGAAATAAAAATTTTCTCTTAGATGTTTAATTCTAGCTGCTTTCTTATGAAAAAAGTCTTTAAAACCTGCTTCATTAACAACAGAATCTCATTTTTCATGAAAAAATTTTACTCTCCTTTCCCCTCCCCCCCGCCCTCCCCTTTAAACTACTTCATCACTCATGGAGGCTTCAAAAAGTCATCTGGAGCCCTGAGGAAGAACATAAATGTGGAATAGGAAGAGTGAAAGATTATTCATTGAAATACATGGCTTTTGCCATCAAATAACTCTTGCTCTACCATTTAGACAGAGGGAACAAAAATCGTGTTTAAATAACTGATGTTTTTCATCAGAAAGATATGCTCCTAGTAGGGAATGCTCCCAGTTCCCATCTTTAAGCTGGCCCACCTTCCAACAATCTGGGCACTGCCTCCTTGAAGGCTCACGAGATCGAGAGGCTGTAGAGCTATGATATGAAGCACTGGCAAAGTTCTGAGCAGGTTACTCATCACAGAACAGCGGATAGCATTGAAGACTGGATCCAGGGACACTATCAGGGCTACAGGACCAGACCTGTCCACTGTACACTCAAATTTTAAAAGCAGGCTTGAACTGTTGTTCATCTTTCCAAAGAACAAAAATAAGAATGCTCCTGATGTTTGTGAGACATGTCTTGGCATTGCAAATCCAGATACCAACAAAGACACCTAATAGGACACAATAGTTTCAAAAACCCACCCATGAGGCACAGGTCTCCACTTGCCCCTTTTCAACATTCAACACTTGGATTTAAAGGTCCCTGGTTGCCACACACTAATTTCATGGCTATCAATATTCTGACCTTCTGTTTCTCTCCATTTCCTCAGCTCTTTAACAGAAAACTCTTTTGACATCCCTCTTTTCCATAGCTCACACACTTTTATATACTAGCTGTCCAGCCACTGCTGCAGGATGTTGATATGACAACAGGCTGGTTCAGTAATGACTAGTTTGTGCTGCCAATTATTCTGGAATGCTATGATAATGACACTGTTGGCTGTGCTTGATACTACTAACTATGAAGATGTAGCCGGGCAGCTTGCACCCCGCACTGAGGTAGCCTTGGCTGTGTTATGTGGCAGCGTGTGGGAGCTTTCAGGCAGGGTTGAGAGCGTTAACTGCCACAGCATTGACACAGTCATTGGAAGCCTGTATTGTCTCAATCCTCGAGCAACACAACTGCCACATGGAACTTGGTTGTCACATCTGTCCCTTCCCTCCTCCCAGTACACCTCCCCTTCAGACCTTTGCCACCTTCCTTCCTCCACACCAGCAGCTATATGCTGGAAGGGGCTCTATCAAACCACCTGCCCAGATGGCTTTGCTTCTTTTCCTGAGTGCATCTGTGGCCACGCTCTGCCAAGGAGGACATTTCCCTGTGGCTCTCTTCACTTGCCTAAACGTAGGTGTATGGTGCCTTTTGGTATGCTTTCGGGAGCCCAAGACATCTGCACAGAAACGGCAGATATGATATGGGACTACTTTGCCATCTGCACCAGTGGCCAGAAGCCAGGCAGGACACCAGAAAGCTAAGGCAAGTGACTTGAGCACCTAACAGTGCTTCCAAACAGCAGTCTGGGGAAGTCGTATAGGGTTCTTCTTAGATGTTGTTGGGAGCAAGGACGAAGATGTCCTTTATTCTTTCTGCTGACACCTGCTGGACCTTGCACTTCCCGACAACAGGCTCAGGAGAGAGTTTCTGGAATGTTTTTCCTGAAAAAGACAGGTAGAAAACTGGCACTGTACTCTGAGAATGGAAGGCAAGATGCGGTTATTATTTAAGTAAGGAAAGAAGTCTACAGATCCCTCCCCACCCCCCCAAACGCTCTCTGCTTCCTTTTCTTTGCACCACCATGATTATTGGAAAAGGTTACTGGATGGAAAGGAAAGAATTTTTGTGGAAAGTCCAAACTGATAATATGAATAACTCACTTGAATGCCTTTTTCTGTTTCTCATTCCTTCCACAGTGCTTCCCTTTCCAATACCTGCTTTTTATATTTATCTTTTATTTTCTATTCCCTGTTTCCCCCAATGCTGCCAGCTCTTAGCTTCATTTACTAGTTTTGATTGCATGTTATTTACTTAGCACCCGATGATTTGTCCCCTCAGGACTTCTCTGTTTTAAGCAAAGAGAATGCATATGATTTTAAGTGGATGTAATTTTATAAAAGAAAGGAAACAATCACTGTAGCTTCTTTCTCACTAGAAAAAACAAAACCAAGACCGTCTGAGAGATGTTTCAGCAGCTGATCACAGTTGAGCTGGTCACAAAATGGTTACAGCAAAAAGGGTCAGGTTAGGAGTGACAAGAAGTCATGATGTATGTAAAGCAGCATCTTAATTTTTTTAGATCTACTCAGCTTGTCTTATCTTTTAAATTGTACGTGACTTGACAAACAAAAAAAACAGATCTTCTATATAAGGAATCCTCCTAGTCCTCCTCTCAGCAGAGCCATGAAGCATACTGAGTTGTGCTTTGGAAACAAAACACAGACCCAAGACAGAAGGAGGTCAATAGACTCAAAGAGATGTCACAAGATGCTGAGCTAACCAGAGGTCCTAACATATTCCCAGCAAAACTCAACACAGAAAGTACTAGATTTGAAGAGGATTGGGGCATCTACACATGAAAAGGGTGCTCCCACCTTAGTTTTACTACCCCTTCAACATTGGTCTGATTGACTGCCTCAGTGTGCCTCCTCCTCCATCAGCACAGTGACTTCCAACCACCCTACCTGCAGCCACGACTGGCTTCACCTTGATGCCTTCCTTGGGAAAATATCCTATATCCAGCTAAAAACATATGAGAAAGCCTAATTCCTTCACTGCCCCAGTGCAAGAGTCTTCCAAAATCATCATAAGTAGTGAGCAGGGCCCTAGCCATTTCCGCATTTTTATGCTACTTTGCAAACAACAACATATTTCTCAAAGAATTACACAATCATTTATTTACCAAGTAACCTACTGTGAACACTTTCAGCCTATTGCAGGCATAAAGACAGCTTGCTTCTATTATGGTTGGGGATTTTGTTTTCATATAGACTAAAGAAAATCTGCCAAGCTTTTAGGGTTTTGTTTGTTTGTTTGCTTGTTTTTCCTGTCTCCTACGTGCCCACTCTCTCTGCAAGGGCCTGAGCTATTCACAAAATGTCAGGCTGGCTCAGGGCTGTGTCTGGAGTAGCCTAAATCTTGACATCCTTTCGAACCTGCTTACGTAGTAGGTCATTAGCCACTTAAGTGATGTGGTATTTGCACTGCCGCCTTATTGGATGACTGATCCATTAAACAAAACAGCAAACATCAAGTCGTTTAATTATATGGCTGTGGGTGTTTTATAAACGAGCAAGCAGTTTGGCCAGAGATGTGTATTACCTTTTAGAATTCATTTTCATAGGCAGTCAAACACCTTTCCATACTTATGAACAGCAAAAGAAGGAACAATTCCCCCGTTTATAGCAAAGTGCAATGCACAAACGTAACTGAATACCACTGCATATACTCTTTTTGGATCAGCTTCTCTGGTTACGTAGAAGCAAGAACTGCAGAAGCACTAAAAATGGAATCAAGTTCAAAGAACAAGACATACGTGCTTCTGACAGCACATGTTAATTCTCAGCACTGGGTCATCATATCCACCCTCTGGTGTCCACTTGAAATCCTCTCTTTTTAATCCATACTCTCTTTCCTTCCCTAAGATGCAAAGAACTGGCTTATCTTTGACTTCAGTGTGAGCAAACGTAGGCCAGCTGGAGATGTTTTTAAAATCTTTCCCAACATTCATCATCACCATATATCCTTGTCTTGCTCCTTGAGTTTCTCACCACTTTAAATCCTTCTCTACCACCTTGCAGGTTAGTTTTCTTCAAAACTTTTTTACTCAAACTCAGCTATAATTTAATTCACACCAAAAGAAACAGTTGCAAAGAGAAAGACATGAAGCAGCTATGTAGGGTACAAAGAAATACTTATGTTTCTGAACGCAAATGGAAAATGTTTCTTAGTTCTCAGCTGACAAGAACAGCTTGAAGTACCAGTACATGCTCCACTCACCACTGGACCAGAAGATGCTTCGCAGAGTAACAGTGACTCACTGCCAACAGGAAAAAGACAAGAAAAATTGCTCTGTTTTGAGAGACACAAAGTAGGAGCTGCATGGAATAAAGTGTCCTCTGCCACTTTGCAGTTGGAGCATTCAGAAACAGAACTACAGAAAAGCCTGCAGTGAGCAGACAGCCATGTATACGCTGACTGGTTGGCTGTCTAGCAAGTTGGTATGATATTGAAGAGACATTTCCACTGTGAAGACTTTCTGAAAGGTCTGCAGAAGCTGAGAAGAACATTTTTCAAAGAGATCCAGAGAGCAAACTTCACTTTCCACAATAAAAATAACCATAATGGAGCTTAATGGGTATTTTAATTGAAGCTAGTCTAGACGTTCAAGTACTGGATCTAGATAAAGATGGAACCATTGCCATTGTGTAGGGTCAGACTACATAACTACCCAGTCATTATCCCAGCTTTGAGAGTTACCAGAACAGACAAGCATTCGAGCTTCCCTCATTCCCAAATGCCCTCTCAGTCCAGGGATGTAGCTCTGACTCATACTCTGCAGTTCCTCAGGAATATTTTCTCATTACTGTGTTTAATATTTGGAATTAAAGAAATGGAAATTTGTCTTACTCTTCTGTTGATAAGAAGAACTTCACCTGAAAGCTAGTTTTATTCTAAATTCAGATCTACCCAAGATCCTTCAAGTCTACCTAATCCTAAAATACCAAACACTTCAAGAATCCTTTTAAAATATTTTTCAGAAATTGGTAACACTCAGCAGTTTCTCCCGAGGCTAATAGGAACTTGATGATGCCCTGGGCTTTTGTCCTGGCAAATTGTGGATTTTAGGCTTCAGATAAGTGCTGCCCACTAACTTCAGACCATTTCAGATTTGGAAATTATAGTCTCTAGTTGCTTTATTGAGAGAGAAAGAACCTGAAACCATGTTCCTGGTCTGGACTGTAGTATCTTGTCTTGCGCTGTCAGCGTCCTGGTAGAGTGCAAAGGGCATCTCTGAATCTGACAAATCCACATGATGGAAGCTTCTACCTCTAGAAAGAGCTAGAAACTTTTGAGGCTAAGTCAGCCTGGCTGTTTCAGGAGGAACAGGACAAGCTCATCTTGGATTGATGCTGAGGTTAAGAAACCTATCATGTTTTATTGTGCCTGCTGATATACGACATGCCATCCTTCATCTCTGTAATGCAGAGTGCCTGCATGTTGGCTCACATTACACTGTCAGCTCCCCTTTTAGTCCCTCCTCTCCCAACCCCGTTTGGTCTGTTCATGCTAAAAATAAGATTCATGTCTATGGAGGACATGGGCACCAGAGAGAGGAAAGCTTGCTGACTAAAAGACTCATGACCATGGTTATCACCTTCTACTGAAAGCCTGAATCATCTCTATTCAAGCAACATCATTCCCAACTCTGGAAAGTGGGGTAAAAAGTTCTAAACTTGAGGAGGTTGTCCAATATCTGTATCAAAATCTTTTCAGCAATGCACGTCAGGAGATAGATGGGAGGCTTTCAGGTGTTGCGAGTTTCTATGTCATGAGCAAAGGCCAACAAGAGGGTTTAATGGTTGGCTTATTCAAGAAAGGACACAGAACGCCAAAGCAAGATTCTGCACCTTCATTCTGCACCAGGTCTCAGGCATCCCTGATGTGCATCGTCCATCCCCATTTGAAAACCTAACTGGCAGCTCTTCCTTTCCAGACATTAAGCACATGGTTGCAGGGAAGAAAAGAGCTTTAGAAAAGTACATACAAGGAATTTGTTCTGCTGAATCCAGTGGCAGATATCTGCTCTCTGAGCTTATAACAAAGCTTGCCCGTTTGTGGTACTGAGGGGCTCCAGGCCACTGGAGATGTGCCTTTCCAGTAAGATTTCTAATGCCGCTCATCTCTAGTCATTTAAGAGCCTGAGGTTTTGCTTTTTGGTTATTGTTCTTTTGTAAAATGAGAGGTCTTTTCTTTTTTAAAGCAAAGCTACAGTGTCATGATGTCCTAATTTGTATAATTGCTGTCTATCCTGAAGTTTCCCCTGCAGTTTCAATTACACGTCTCACTTCAATTAAACCCCTTAATTCTTGTCCCAAACTGGCACACAGCGCAGCTAATAGTCATGGTTATACCCCAAAGCTGGCTGAACCATCCTAGTGAGATGGCTGAATAGAAAGCAGTTTGAAGCCATATGGGATAAGAGGCATCTGTAGAAATGTCAAACATTGAGCATGATCTACTCTTGCCTTCCTTTTACATCTGGAGGAATATGATTTGAACCAGGGAAACTCCCAGAGAGTTAAGGGAGCGGAGCAGAAGTGAAATGCTTTGCCTGACTTCCTGGGTAAAGGAACAGAAGAGATGAAGAGCTGGGTTGACCAGGCTGAAGACCCTCTAGAGGGTCTCCAGGGAATGAAATCATGCACTTCAAGTGCTGCAAGAGGGAGAGGGAGGTGAGAGCCGGGGTAGGGTTTGCCACACAGGCAGTAGGGCTGCTTCCATAAAGCAGCCTGTCATGTAAACAAGATGTACCTTTGACATCCTCCCCTTCAGGGCACCAAGGCATGAAGCAGGCAATGTATTTCAAGCCAAACAGGTGATTTGTAGGTGCTAAGTGTTCATAAAGACAAGATTAAAGAGCTCTCTGATAGCAGGGCAGTAAATCATTCCCCACCTGCAGAGTGGAGTGCTGGGCTCGGATGCTCCTTCGACCCTGATTAAATAAAGGATGGCTCAGCAAGACGGGGGCTAAAGTTAGCTGACAGCTCTTGAGTGAGCTGGTGTCTTGCCTGCTGCCACTGTGGCTGATGGCTAATTTTCTCCCAGAGGAACATTTGCAAAGGCTGGTAATTAAAACCAGTGGAAGGCAATCAGGCTTGTGGGAAGGAAGGCCTGTCTGTCCACTTGCCCCCAAACCATGAGCCTGCCATGATCGAAAGTCTGCTGAGTCAAAGCTGCTCCTGTTCAGGATACTTTAAGGACCATGACATGGCTGGGTGAATGAAATCACAAGGTCTGGTGCTTTCACCTGCTCCAGTGGAAAAAAAAAAAAGCTAAAAATAAATATCTAATAGCTTTACATCCAGCATGCAACAAATCCTGACAAGCTCTGAGTATCCTGTGTTTTGAGTGTGAAGTAGACACGCACATACAAATGTACCCATAAATATACATATATGTATATATCATCACCATCATCATCATGGCTTGGCTTCACGAATGAAGATCTGGGAAGGGTTTTCCCCACGCTCACTGCAAGTGATGAGTGCACCCTTCGGGCCTGTGCAGTGGATTTTTTAGGTGAGGCGCAGCATGCGCAAAACTGGCCCCATCCTTTACACCTGAGGTTCATCTGCCAGGGCTCAGCGAGCTTGGACAGTGACAGCAAAGTCCTCAGGTCGTAAGTTTGGTTAGAGCATCCTTCTCTGAGATGATGGATGCCTTACAGGGCTAAACGAGCTCCATCTGCCCGGGTTTGGAGTCAGAGTTGTCCTTCTCCTAGGATGGCTGCCCGAAGGCTAGTGAGCCCATCCTGCCCCTGGACATACTTTGTCTGACCCTTCAGTTGAGACCTGTCCAGCCTGGGAGACCCGTCTGGCCTGGGAGACCCCACCGGAGGCACATGCCACCGGTTCTCAACCTCACAAGGGCACGCAAGCTCTTTCCCCACGACAAGGGGGTGCCCGTGAAAGAGGTGTATATATTCAAGTCCTCAAAATACCTTTGTGTTTTCCTAGCATCCCAAGCTCTCCCCTGGGAATCATGCTTTCCCCTACCCAACCAGATGCATGAAAAGAATTATCTGAGTGTTACAACCTGGGAAATGATGGCTCAGAGGAGGGAGGTTTTGCAGTCAAAGGCTCAGATTTTGATGGCAGAGCAGGTAACAGCACCCGGGTTTTGTCAACTCCCAAGTCTCTTTCTTAACCAAGCGCATGTTTAGTCTAAAGAAGCAGGTTTTGTTTTAAATTACCTATTTTACAAGCCTAGATAGGACCCAAAAGAACTTAATGGAAGGGAAACTTAATGGGACCTCATTAGATTGTTATAACATTTTTTCTGCACTGTGCTATTAGCTCTTTAAAATAGATTATCGGAAAGAACACACTTCACAGATTTAAATTACCTGTGCCTTTTGCCTTACCCAAGTTTTTCCTTTTACTTTTTATTCATCTGGGATTTTCAGAATAGATTGTTCAGACATCTTTTTTTTTCCATTTCTGGATTTACAGATACTTGCACAAAGCTGGCACAGTTGGCTTGTTAGACCTTTATTGACACTGCTCAATCCTAAACAGAAAAATCTTTTTAATTGATGGATCCTGATTTTGGAGTATTTTGCTGTAAATCTAAGCAGCAGGGGATTTTATTAAAAGGTTGTTTTTTTTTAAAGGGGCAACATAGGTACCCTAGGTTTTTTCTGGGGTTCCCTCCCCTCTTTGTCATTGATTGAATCTAGAAATGCTCAAAGATGATCCAAGTCTCAGATTCAGCGTCTTGAGCTGCATTTACAACAGCAACATTCCCTGACTTTGGATGTGTTCACATTTGCCCTGCTATAAGGAGGGAAATGCAGAGTTAAAGATAGTCCCAATCAGGTGCTTTAATTCCAGCCAAACTCTAAAATTCACCACATAGCTTTGTTACAAAAGCTTTGGTACCGAGCCTGGGACCGAGAATGGAGGTGGTTCCTCTGATACGAAGAACCAGTTTCTCTGTCACATGTTCCAGGGACAGCTGAAAGATACGATAAACAGAAAACTGAAAATAGGTAGAGTAAGGAGGTAGGGAGACCTAAAAGCTGAGAAGTCCCATGTGGTTGCTTTTCCTGAAAGATGTCAGCTTGTTTTGATTCTCTTCCACCTACTTGATTACCTATACTGGAAAAAAACCAATAAAGGCAGCTGCTGCTTCACAGTACATAATGTCTTATGTTCAGCATCCTGTGTCCACACTTTTCTGAAGCAAACTGAGAGCATGTGCAGAAAACCTAATTGTATTTTTTTTCCTACTGGTATCTCCTGCTCTTCACAGTACCATGAAACTGAAGTTCTGTATGGGAACAGTAATTTCATGTTTTATAGACTTTTCAAGCCAGATTATTTCTACACTGTTCATTCAGTTCAAAATACTGACTCACTTCCTGGTGAGAGCAAAAGGGTCCAGTCACTGCAACCCTCTTCACTTCCTCCCCTTCATTGATCTAGTAATCTAAGACTCCGCTGTTACACAATGGTGCACTTCAGCATGGCTTGACTTTTCACTAATGCTGGGAGTTCCCTGTTTGTATCCACTTATTTACATGTATCGGCACAAACATACACTTGCACGTAGAGCTCTGGAGGAGAGACCTGGGCTGTGAAGGGAGTTGTTTTCACACAAGTTAATTTACATGTACCACAAAAAATGACGAGGAAAGGCAGGGATAAAATCGGGCAACACCAAGGGTGCAGGGTGAAGGACATAGCAATGAGATGGCCAAATAGGGGCAAACTCAGGACATGAGTTCCTCAGGACAAACTCCACCCAAAGGTATACAAAACATATCAGATGCATCCTACTGGACACCCACTCATAAACTGTAGCATCCAAAGGGAACAACCTTTTGTTCAGTAGTAGAAGAGTGTGCCCCCAGGGAGCTACACAGATATCTTTTGAAAAATGGATTCCCTTCTAATCCAGAGGAAAGAAAGTGCAAGGGATTAAACTAAAGCCTGGAACTGGGAAGGAGAAGGAAGACCAACCTTTGCCCTCCCCACATCTTGTCTGTACAGCAGGAAGGAGAGAATTCCCCCTTTTCCATGGCGAGCAGGCAGATGAATGCCTCAGAGACTACAAGGAATTTTTTGCTTGCAGTATTAGCAGGGACCACCTACATATCTTGGATGGTTCCCTGGAAAGCCATGACGCGGGCTGGAACAGCATGCCTGCCCCTCTGTTCCTGCGCCTCTTGCTGCCACCCCCTGTGCCTGCCACCCTTGCCAGCTGCCACTGCTGAATGTGGCACTGCCAGTGCCAAGAACAACGAGCATCTGAGCTGAGCTGCCTGAGTTGTGCCAGTCCCTCAGCCCTGCTTGGCTCTCTGCGTCTTTCCTGTTGATTTACGTATCTCCGCAATGTTATTTATCAACTGCTCCATAATTAATCAGACACAGAACTTGGCAGCATTAAATGAGCAGCCTGTCTCTGTGCTCCCACCACCACCAGCCCCCTCCCCTCCCAGCTACTATACTTTATCGCACACCACAACGCTGGAGCCTGCATTCAGTTGCTCCTCATAATCGCAGCCAGGGGTGCTTTTTAAATGATCTCATCTCACCAGGAGAGCAGGCACTCATCCTGACAGACTGGCAGGGAGACAGGAATTAGCATCCAGGTAAATGCCAGTTTCCTGCCAGTTATCCCACCAGCCACCTGGCTAAAGAGCTGCAGCCACTCTGACATTAAAAATCTTGCTATTCTTTACTTCCTGACCTCCTCCTGCTCCTGCCACCCTGGCCTGTAACCTCTCCCCTTTCCATCAGATTGCTTTCTCTTGCCTCTCGTCTCAGCACCCTCCCTTCATCCTCCCTTCCAGACTGTGCTCCGCTTTCCAATGCCTTTTTCTCAAGTTGCCTGCTTCCATTCCTCTACTCTTGCTGCTGCTCCCTTACTCCCTGACTCCCTCCTCACATAAGCCTCAGATCAAAAACACTATCTGCAAATAAAATTGTGCTGTGTTGTTTTCGTGAGCAAAGACACAAAAAGAACCTAGACTGCAAAAGTCCTTCAGCACAAATCCATCGGATGTAAAGAACACAGATCCTAATCCACTAATAAGAGTTTTGGCTCTGAGTCAGATTAAAAGGCAAGGCTTGGGAGACAGGGGTTATATTCCTGGATGTGGCATGCATGGACTGAGATGCTATTAGCAAGACATACTGCACCTCAATTTACCTGTCATTAAAACAGAGAGAACAGAGATGCTAACTGACCCAAACTGATACAGTGTCCATGCTTGTAAAAGCACTCACACACTCAAGGTTAAAGTGGAAGACTTTAGAGACTGACTAGATATTTAA
>NW_010433151.1:40460-42642 GCF_000710305.1 Buceros rhinoceros silvestris
TTTTTCTCAGTATTGAGGCCAGTATTGAACTTTCCTGAATCATCCTGTGGGAAACAAAGAGGGGACGACAACATTAGGAAATCTTGACTTCATGACTCTGCTTTATTCCTGGGGGTTTTTTTTGTTGTAGGGTGCCCCACTGTGGGAGCCATCCTTTAAAATGGCTTTTGCAAGAGCAAGCTGTGTTGCCGTGCAGACACAGCGCAGCCTTTGCAGAGAACCTAGGCATTGAACAAGGCCCTCCACTGGCAGAGGCATCACCTCTGGGTGAAGACTGAGCAGCACATCTTGGCTTGCCACTTCCTCTTACCCCCAAAACATCAGAAATGTGGGTGTTTTCCTGGACCTAAGCTGAGCTCCTCGATGTCCTTAACTCTCCAACCACCAGTAAGCTGCCTAGCTAGCACATAATGAACTCTGAACCATTCTGAAATAAACCATAATTTTTGTGATTAACTTGAGGTAAGGTCTTCAGATGAATACCCAAGTTTAGGCAGGACTAAGAAAAAGAAGCATAAACTGTCCCGGTGAAACATAAACAACATAAAACTGTCAGCCTCTGCCACATGACAGCCTTAGAAGAAAGCTGTAGGGGAAGCGACCTGAGCAAGGGATCTAAGACAGCATCACCAATTAACCACCCTCTGTTGGGCCACTGTACAGAAGTAAAACAGGGCTTATGTTAGCGAGGTTTACACAGATACTCAGTACAAAGGCAAGGAGAAGAACTAGAGGGGTGGTAAGAATTCTGCTGCATTCACTTGCCCATGCTTGTCAAGCTTTTTCATTGCTTTTACCCTGCCCAAAGAGTGGAGGTAGGAAGCAAAAAATGAGAGCAAAAAATCTAGTGCAATGTATTATTTATTTATTTAAAGGCCGATGGGAGATATAATGGAGAAAAGAAGAAGAGAGGTTGGAAGTAGAAGAAAAAGTATTAGGGAAGGTAAGCAGTAGAAAACTGAGCTAGTAGGAAATGAGGCAGAGCAATGCAGAAAGCATTGTTCAAAGAGCTTTGATTTTTGCTCTGCTATGCAGATGCTCGGCAGAATTTTTGCTGCCAATGATGGGATGTTTTCGTTTCTCGTGGATTTCTAGCTAACAGCCTGTACTTTCCCCTTGGCTGAGGGCATGGCGAGTATGTAAAATGCCAGCATTGCACCTCCTTGGAGCCTTTTCTTTCTCTCTAGGAGTTCTAGTCTCTCGGGGGACTCTTGGAAGGGATGCAAAAACAGCAGTTCAAAAAGCACTTGAGAAATATAGGTGGGCCTAAAAGTCTCAGGTAGGAGGAACATTATCCAAAAAGAGAACTAATTATTTGGTGGATTAAGGCCACTGGCTGGGTCTGCAGAGTTAGCAGATGGACAAGAATGTGGTGGAGTCCTTTTTCAGGATGGATGGCATGGTGTGAACATCTGTCTGCAGCAAGCAGAAATATGTTCCAGGTCCACTCGGTCTCAAAAGCAGGAGTGCAACCTCCTACTTGGACACAACTCACAGAAACCAAAACTGCACTGAGGGGCTTTTTCATGTGGTGAGATCAAACGACTGGGACTTGGCTTTGCATAAGGGGTTTGGATGAGCCTCATGGCTTTGAAAAAGAATGGCTTAGATAGAGTTATAAAAGTAATTACTATAAAGACACTACTTTGCAAAGCCTTTTGCTACTAGGTTGTGAGTTTGAATCCCATGCATTCTGGCTGCACGTTAAAATCATTACCATTACCATCTGACTACTCGGTGGTGGTCTCTGTGTGAAGGAAGTTTTTTGGCCTTTAGCCAAATCCCAGTGAGCACATTTAAACCACTAGTAGCACTGAGCATAAGGATAGCTGATCCAGTTTAACCAGACTGGAGTAGAGTCAAAGCAAATGGGAGATCCACCCTATAAGAAGTCACAGGAGCTGGGGTAGTACCATCCACAGGAAAAATTAAGTCCTTAACAGGAAGGTGTTTCAACCTATGCAAAGTTTAGGACTAAATTAAGCAGTCCTAGATGTACATACTCCCTTAGTTGAAATCTGCCATGTCAACTAGAAAAACACATTACATTCCACCATGGCTCAACGACTGGAGCTTCAAGTATTCCTGGAAGGGCCATTCTGCAGTTGTCACATGACAAATACATGGCATTTTGTAAAGACATGCAACAGATCATCAATAAAAGAACCACACAGTTTTCAGC
>NW_010433151.1:42731-63292 GCF_000710305.1 Buceros rhinoceros silvestris
AAACACGTAGGCTAATGGAGTTGCTCCCTCTCATGTAGGGAAGGCAGCTACTATAGAAAGATAAAACCACTGGTGCATTCCTCGGAGCAGAGAGACCCCAGGTCCTTGGAAAGTCCTATGCAAGAACTACATCAGTGCTTGGCTAAAAAGTCAGGAGGAAGCTAGTGAAAATCTGATTTCTTGCCCCATCCTTCCACATAAACAGACGGTTTCTGTTAGCAGCCAGTACAGAGTACCACCAACCCTGCCCTGATGCTACACAAAGATCACTGCCACATTGAGTAGACACATGAAGAGCAGCTGTAAATGAGTTAGCTCAAATATTGGAAGCAGTTTAACCCCATCAGCATGGTGCTTAGGTTGGTCCTGTTTACTCTGATGAGACGCAGCACTAGTAAACCATGATATGCCCACAAGGTTTTGAATTCCATTGATGTTCAAAGTAATAATAAGAATTATCCTTTTTGCAGAGGAAAAGGGCAAGGAAAGTGGAGGAAGGAACACGCATGGCACAAAGGGGCCATGGCAGAGCTTCCCAAGCAGCTGCCTGTGTCCTGTTTGCAGTGGCCCCACCACCTTGCTGTCCTCGTCCCTGCAGCACATCTTCTCTCACAACCCTGCAACAGCTGTTTTCCCAGCGGACCCAGACACATAACAACTTTTTAGCAGCCCAAACAACAAGGCAGAGGTGGACCGTCTGAAAATGACAAACAGAATTAGCCTGGTGTTATGCAGGATGTCAACGGGAGCCAGCTCTGCTATTTACAAGGGATGCAGCTTGCAAAAAGCAAACATCTCCCCAAGGCCCGTGGGGGCTTTGCTCTAACTAACATGTAGTGTGGCACTGAAGGCAGATAATTAATCGCCCGTCACACCACTTGTCTGCACCACCCTTTTCCTTTATCCAGCCAGTATCTTCCTCCCTCCAGTATCCCCTCCATTTGCAGACACCGTTTACAGAAAGGGGGAGTGAAGTTTATCACTGCCACCTATTGGCAATTGCGCTGTGGGAAGAACAAGAGGACATGCAAGTGCTATCTCTACCCAAAGACACCACCACTTCTCCATGCTATGGCTCCATGTAAAACTGTAGACTTTTTAATGCTCAGTGTGTAAATGTACAACATGCAATCCTGCATGGATCTGTAAACCCGTTAGGAGCGAAAATGCATTAGCAACAGTACCTTACATAGTCAGTCCCCTTGCTAACAGTATTGTTCGTGGTGGTTTGGTTTTGTTTGGGTTGTTTTTTATTTTTATTTTTCACTTGTAGGACCTAAGGCCAGCACTGCATTCTGCCATGTGGATATAGTAACTCACTTGGAGCCAGCTAAAGGATCTTTGATATCACATGGCATCGTGTGTTTTGGACATATTCTGCAAGTTCTTATAATCAGTGCAGAGCTCTCTCCCTCAGTACTGGAACCCAATCTTACAGAGCACTCTGGGGGCATCTGTAGTGAACTAAATTTGAGTTGTCTGGCACAGTTCTGTATTAAGGTCAACTTTACTTAGCTCTAGCCATGCGGGCAAAAGGTCTGTTTTCCTGCTGTGTTCTGTAACACACATACAAGCACAATGCAGAAAGCATTTTAGGTTTTCAAGTAAATCTACCTCCTGCTTTGAGGCTCTAAAGGTCAGGCTCAAGGTGGGGTTTGACACCAGCACTGGAATAGAGAAGACACAGAAGGAGTGTTGCTGGTCAAAAGTTGGGGGCAAATATAGCTGTGTCAGGGGAGCTCTGAAATGAAATACCAGGAGGGCTGCATGGCAGCTAGGGGGGCACTGGCAGACTTGTCCAGATGGGCAAAGCAGTTTGCGCATCCTTTACACAGAACGTGCCTGGATGGAGTCATTGATGCAAGTCCCTACTGTAATAAAAATCAAAACTCTGCTCTAATAAAGCAGTTGAAGAGAAAGCCATCCCTTGTTCTTTAAAGCTGACCTTTCCCTTTCCCCAGAATAGTTAGATCTCTTACAAGATTTGGTACATTCACGAAGAATTTTTTAAGAACATTTTTACAAACACGTTCTGCACGACCGCTTCCACTAATCGTGCCGACAGGGGCGATCAATGTCTTTAAAGGAGATTTGTGGAAACCACGAAGAGTCAAATGCTGCCACTATGGAGATAAATGCCCCTTCAGTTCCTCAGCTGCCGCTCACCACAACACACCTCCTCAGGGGAAGTTTTCCTCCAGACCCAGGTTATTATTGAGATGGGGCAGGAGTTCAGGACTGACTCGCAAGGAACTACTTCCCACCTGGCTTTATTTCTCAACAGAATGCACTGTGCTTAAAACACTGCTGCAGCACACTCTTACACTGCACTAGACTATTAATTCAGCATTGATCCAGAGGAAGCATGCGTGCCACTTCCTAGAGCACCCTGCTTTTGACAGTCTCCCATTCTCTCTATCGACCAGGCTGATGGTTGCTTAAGTTAGCAAGAAGAAACAAAATCTCAACTCCACTGAGTGGCAAAGGGATCTGAGAAAATGTTCATGTTTAGGTTTTTTTTTGTTGTTTTTTTTTTTTTTTCCCAAGGTCAGGATTTCAGCACACTCTCCCCAGTTAGCTCTTTGCATGTGAAACATTTTCGCCCACCTCTTTTTCTGAATCAATCTGGGGAACATATAATCCTGAAAGAGGGTCCTATGCTCAAAACAGATAACAAAACAAGCTATTCAAGATTAAATGTATTACCCTGCTTCCCACTATTTTAAAGGCCAAAGTTTATAAAGCAGTACCAGATGTTTTAATTAGCAGAAAGCAACAGCATATTTCCGCACGGCATGTTCCAGAAGGGATACTGAAGTGACAAAGTAAAAAATCTCAACAGAGAACAAATGCATGTTTCATTCTACATCTTTGACTGCTTCCTCTGCACTCTGCCCATGAGCCTGCCTTTCCTAGGACTCATTCCAAAATATTACTTCAAGTAAATTTTGTTTTGTTCTTTAATGTTTCCTGGAAACCTTTATAAATATATTCCGCTGGTGTTTCTCAGCTTCCCCTACTCAATCAATCTTTGTCCCAACTCAAATCTATTTCACTTCATTTGAAGAAACTAACTCTGCCTTCTGATCTAACAGACACTCCATTAGAGATGCAGCCACTGCACATTTTGCAGTCTGTTTGAACCCATGGACGCAGCGAGGCAAAAATTAATACTCCACCTAAAAAATTCATAAAATAGTGGGTTTTACATGGGCCACATAAAAAACAGGGTGATGATGCAATATGGTGCAGTGGCAGCTCTGTTGCTTCTTAGATGGTGGGGATATCAGCATAAAATTTTGCACAGGCAAGCATTTAACACAAGAGGGATTTCAGGAAACATCATACAAAACCAGAACAGTATGGTCTATACTTTATAAAGACAATACTACTAAGAAGAGGCTACTTTGATGTTATACGTTAGAAAACAGAAAAAGTGACTGTTACATCATAAAAGACCTTATAACTTTTCTCCTAACTTTCTCTATTTTTCCCTCAGCATGAGTTGCTGTCTCTGCAAAATTTGGGATAAGCACTGAAATTCCCCCAATGGCTACTGGACAGGTGCAGTATGCTTTCTGTTCTAGCATATTGTGATGTCACACTTGGTAATAGCATTCACACTGTCCACTCTTAGCACAGGAGGAAAATATGTCCGAAGATTTTACTGAAGGTTATAAAGTTCTGTGGGGCATGGCTATCCCCAAGGCAAGAGCTGTCCCTGATATCAAGATTATATTGTTTTTTCCACCATCTGTGGAGTTCTGACCATGTTGTTCTCTCCCTTATGAAACCTTCATAGTTGAGCAGGCGGTTTTGAAAAGCTTGGGCTGACAAAAAGGGAAAGATATAGCAAAACAATACCACCAAAAGTGTTTCTGTACTGGAAGAAATACACACCCAAGAGTTCATCCTCTTCTCTACAGTGATAAGAGGAATAAGAAAATAAAAGGCAACACAATTGAAACATTTACCACTTCAAAATACTCGATAAAAAAGAGGAAAATTAAGAATGACAAAGAAAACACATACAACTCCTGGTTAATGAAATGCATTTGCTTTCTGAAATAAGTTTAGAGTAAAATCCAATGGTCAATTCTCACATTATGTTCTTGGAAATCCAGTATTCTTGCACTGCTGCATCTTTCCAAGAAGGCAGCGAGCTAGGGCAATCTGCATGCTTGTTCCTCTCCTGCCTCTCCTACTCTTGCCCCTTGTTTATTCCTCCCTCCATCTGCTTCAATGGCTTATTTCTGATTTCTCCTGTCCTTTGGAGTTATCAGGAGTAAGACACAAGATTGATTCTCCAGGTCAAACTGTTCCTCATCAATTATAGTAAACAAACCAGGGACGTGTTTTCAAGCCAGCGAGTCTCCTCTCTCTCTCTCACACGCGCACACAGATGTCCTTCTACTTCCAAGGAAACCAGGAGCTGAAATAGGTCATTTGCTTTTTGAAGACAACCATGGTCACTTTTCTCCAATTTAATAACTCCTACAGGAAAGCAGCATCTCTTGATGAAAAAAAATACGAGGTATTGATACAAACAGATAGGTTTACAGATACAAAATCTAAATGAACACATTTCTCGCAACTCATTTATTTAGGTCAGAAGTTCTGGTTCACTTCAAGAGAAAGGATTAAGGGGGCAGGGAAAGAATAGCAAAACGAGTTGATGATAACTTTTCAATCAGAAAGCCAGTGGCACAGAGACTGGCTTCCAAAATGGCTATGAGGAAATAGCTGGAAAGGGCGAAGCAGAATGAGAGAGAGAACAAGAAAGAGTAAAAGGCACTGACCCCCTAAACATCTTTTATCTTTCTTTCCTCAGCTGCTTACAGCACAGCTTTTTCTCTCAGCACCTCCAAATAGCTCCATGTCATCTCCACGTCAGTTTTCCACTGGTGTTCCCTATCCTATTCAGCAGAGGGGTCACTACCCCTCCCCTTCAGACAGAGCTGCACCAGTGCATGAATCACTGCAGATGGACAGCACAAGGCACCCAGTGCTGCAGTCATGCTGCCAGCAGCACCGACGTCTTGCTTTTGCCCCGGGCTCATTATGTGTTCACAGAGTGCTCCTCATTCAGGAGCCCTCAGTTTATTGTTGTCCTGGGGAAGACAAAGGAGGGCCCATCCTGTCCCTCCCTCTTGACAGACACATCCATCTTTGCAGGAGGAGTCTCCTGTGGTCTTTTCAAAGGACCAAAAATGACTTGTAGTCATCGAGAGCCGTTGCATCTCTGACACATTCTCTGCTGCAGTGCAATAACATTATGTTCTATCTCAGTGCTATCAGATTCTAGAGGAAACACCATTACAAGCACCTTTTTCTAGGTTGCCAGCTTCTACCTTCTCCCTGACCACAAGGCGAAGCCACTACTCAATTTTATTTAGGACAAGACTCTGTGCAGTCTGGGAATGCTGATGCCATCACAAGTGAAGTATTACAACATCCCAACACAACGGCGGCAGAGCCAAGACCTTAGATATTCAGCCCTAAGAAGGCTGTTAAAGATGACTACAAGTACTTCTTTTAAAACATAACTCACATGCAGGATCTAGATGCCTTTCTGACAAGGCGGTAAGGACAAGTCAGGACTGCTCCACGGCCCAATTCCCTTCTGGAGTATTGAAGGCCAGAGGGGAGCCAAGATCAAAAGTATGCTGACTAGCAGTGAGCTACAAGAACGCTTTGGAAAACACACCTTCTTTGACCATCCAGAGCAGTGGGAAAGGGACAACCCAAGAAACAACCACCAAATCCCACCTTTCCCAGCATCACCACCACCCAGGTGCCGACAATTGACATGGGCTTCCTGTAGAAGGCTGTCTGTCGTCATCATCATTACCGAAATGCTCTTCCCCACACTTTTCCTCTACACTTTTAGACTTTTCTAGGAATTGCATGTTGTGTCCTCTAGCTTTTTGACTAACAACTAGACTTTTCCTGTGGACTGCCTCATCTCCTAGTGCCTCAGTTCTTCAACGATAGAAATATCTGCCTACTGGCATACGTACTTTCCATGACAATCAAGCATGTGAATTTTAGGGATCCTTGACAGACAATAGTGATGCTCAGATAAGTGTTGGCTGCTCGTACAAGCAATAAACTAGCTATTGAAAACATGCCGAAAGTGGAGGAGATCCATGAAGCTCCATATCCTCTCTAAATGGAGCAACTTGTTATAAAATGACAGAGAAGTCTGGAAGAGCAAAACCCTAAAAACTAAACAAGTCCTGACTCCAGACTTTTCGCTAATTTTATGTCCTTTTTTTCCCCTTTCTTCCTATCATCTAATAGTAAAAAAAATTAATAAGTGGAATGTTCTGTAGTAACTTTGAAAGAAGTAATTTAATAAAAAAAAATTCAGAGTGCCTCAAGTTAATTTAATTCAATCCTAAGCTCATGCTGCTGCCAAATTGCACATTTCAAAACTGCATAGCCAAAGAACTTTAGGTGCCCTCTGAGAACACCTGAAGTGAAAGGAAAGACAGAGAAAAAAAGACCCATGAAAGCAAATGAAGGCAGAAACCTTGTTGGGGGTTGGAGGGAAAAGAGAAGGAAGAGGAAGTTTCAATTAATGTGCGAGTGATTTAGTGCTTAAGAACAATAGTTAGGTAGAAGTGTCGCTGGCATTTTTTTAATTATTAAACACCCTTTGAAGGAAAGAGAGAATAGGTCAAGCTAGTCAAGAGGAGGAAACTCATCAGTAAAGAATAACTACCTTGCAAAATGAAAGTACAGCATAGCAATAGAGTCCTGGGGGTCAGAGCTTCAAGTAAGAGAAATCAAGGCACTTCGGCCTAAATTCTTCCTTGAGATGTATCCAGCAAGGGTCTGTAAACTTTAGTGGAAGCCCTGTAGACATGCATCCTGAGACACAATCCAGTCTGGAGAAAATGAACACACTATGGGTCTGGTCCACTTTCACTGAAGCAAAACCACTGTGAGAACAGACTGATTACAGTGTGCTGTTAGCTAGCATCTGGGATAGAGAAGACATAGTGGACAGATAGTAGGCAAGAAAATATCTTAGAAATGTTCAACTATAATTCAATGCTGTAATGTTCTACACCCATGAGAAGCTGAGAAATAAGAGGTAGGATGCAACTTTGGTCTCAGTTATGCTCTGGAAAAAATGATGCATGATGCATTACCAAGCCAAGACATTTTTCACCAGTGCATTCTATCTGTAGAAGTCCATGGATCACATTGCCACCATATTGTCCTTCTACTTAATTTGCTAAAACCTGGGCTCAGAAACCTGCTATGAGACATGACATGTAGGTTATGAAAAATGTTGCTAGCAAGTAAGTTCCTCTGTCTCATAATTACCACAGTTTAGTAGATCTACCTATCATCACTTCTGTCCTCCCTAGTCCCTGGGGCCCCTCTTGGTGTCATCCATCTGTTTACAACGGCGGGGTTTAGGTGTTAAGCCCTTCAGAGCAGGGACTGTTGATTATTATAAATGCGTGCCAATGTTCCTCCATGGTCTCAAAGCTTATGAAAAGGATTATGACATGACTGCCAGTACTACCAGAGGACTGGATTTGATGACCCAAAAAGGTCCTTGGTAGCCCTGTACTCCCAATCACTAGCGCATTACTTTTACTGTTCGTATTGGTCCTAATCTTATTGTTTACTTCTTTGAACCGGTGAAGGTAAATTCTACTAGCTTGCTCTAAGTTCAAGGTTACAACAGCTCTGATTGCAAAAGTATTACATCCTAAATAAGCAATACAGTTTTGACCAAAGGCCTTAGACCCTCTGCTATGATTTCCTCTTAAAGCGGATACAGGTTATGCTGGATGTCGTTGGAAAGTCAGTTCTTTCAACAAGATTTTTGATAAAGCCACATAATTAGCAAATGACCTTGATGTTATCATACTAGCTGGGCAGATTTTCCATTTTAATGAACACTTCAGCTAGTATCAGAAGGCTGTCCAGCATTCTTCACATATATATACATAAAAATACATGAACATAGAGAAATATAACATTGATTTATATATATAAAAAACTCTTATATATAAATACGTGTATATATATGTCTGATAAATATAAGTATATAGAATCAGTTCTTCCCAGTTCCTGTACTTCTTTTTTATTTTACTTCTTTATCCACTTACTCCATGTTTTGGGTCTTTTACAGTCTATTTCTCCCATATCCTATCTTTTTCAGAAAAAGCAGGTACAAGAAATGATGACCCAAGTTGTTCAAATGCATAGACTTAGATAAGGAACACTTTCCAGCTACAACAGCAACAATAAAAAAAAGAAGGGTGTAAACTTGGTCCTACCTTCGCCCCATTTTATGTAGTCTTTGCATCTCCCCTACTCAAGCTGATCATTTGCTTGTAACTTATAATTGGCTCTTTCTGAACTATAAAGAACTTAACAATTTCCATGGGCAATCGATAGTATGGCAACAGATTGAGTTCCAGTAAAATAGATTTATAATATACACACAACTATTTACTGGCTTCTCTAATATTTACTGTGGTATCTGAAAGGGCTTTACATGCATCTCAGAAGTTATCCCTCTATTTGGCATCTAGGGAACAGAAGTCCATATCCTGCAAGATAATTAGATACTTAATGATCTACGTGTCTATTTACTTTTTGAGGATCTTGGCTGCAGAGAATATTAAGCAACTTCCCCAAATGTCATACAAAAAGGTTGTGGTAGTGCCTTAAAAAAAAGAGAACCAGAAACCAATCTCCTAAATCCATATACTTTGTCTTAACTACTATCCTTGTGAATTACACTGTTATATAATGTAATTAGGAGAAAATAGCAAGTTCTATTCTAGGAACTTCTAATCAGCAACAAGCACTGCACTCCTAACGATCTCATTAGAAAAGAAATGCATAATTGCACAGTAGCACCATCTAGCAAACTACACCTCCAGCCACAGGGGCAGCCCTTTCCCAGGTAGACAGCACAACTTTGAGTGAGAGCATTTGTGCTATAGGTAACATGAGAAACACTCATAAGAAGTTGTAAGTATCTTACATCTTCTAAATATGAGGTAAAAGCTTTAAAAAATAAAAGGGAAAGAAAACTTTATTACCAAGGTATCGTTTGTTGAGAATAAATTCTAAGATGGTATTTTGCTGCTGTCCTTGAGTGCAGCAAAGTCTATTTCCAATAAGAATAGACCTAGAGACCACAGACTTACGGACATCTTTGATTTTGATCTAATCTTTGAAAACATGTTCATATTCTGTAACAACTACATGCATTTTATTTATATCTGCCTATTCTTAACTTGCACATTTCAAAGCAAGCACCTCACTGCAACACCATAAATGAAAGAGCCCAATGTTTCTGTTCTATCTTTATAAGTTCAGTACACCTCAGGCCACCCACCACATGCCGGGTGCTGTAGTGAACACTCTGACCCAACCTTGTCAGAGGATGAAAGAGCAGTGTCATGGGTCAAGGCTGGAATGGCCACTAGACGACCGGCAGGTGCTCTCTATTAACCCCTCTGCCTTCCCAAAGGGCAAGAGAAAGGGAATAAGGGAGACAGACTTATGGATTAGAAACATAAAACTGAAACTGCTTTAATGAAAATAATAACAGTAAAAGGAAATATGTGCAAACATATACAAAACCAATTGCCACCCTGATGGCAATTTTGTCACCATCACTACTGATACTGTGCGCGGGTGCTGGGGAAGGCCCAGATTGGACTCAGTGGCAGACGGGAACCAGATGCAGGAGTTGATTTCTGAAACTGGATGCAGGGATGCACATCCTGGGATCGAAGGCAGAATGGACAGAGTCCTCCTCAGATGCCAACCACTGAAGAAAAAAAGTTGACCCTTGAGATCCCCCAGCCTTGTACTGAATATGACGTCTATGGGATGGAACACCTTGCTGGTCAGTTTAGGGTCACCTGTCCTGTCCACTCCTCCCCACAGGTGCAGCCGCTAACTTACTGCACCCCCACCACGGCACACAAGATTCAGCAGCGACCTTGGTCTCCATAGGGTCGAGCAAGAGCCCTTCTGCACCCCAGTCCCTGGCAGGAACTGTAAACATCCAGTGTTCTCACTTCTAGAAGCAGACACTGTCTGCAGAAATATGCCGTTAACTTCAGAAAGTGCAGTGAGTTAGAAGAAACTGAGCTGAAAAGTCAAGTCACTGATCAGAATTAATTCTGATCTAACTCGAACCAGGACAAGCCAGCAGCTGGCCTAAACACCCAGGGACAGAGCAAACATCTGGCAACATCAACAGCAGCCATAATAGACCATGGCTGAGCTGTAAAACCTGACTTAGGTTTGAAGTCTCCCAAAATGTTGCAGTAGTGTCATCTAGATTTGAAGTCATCACTGGATGTAACATGGCACTTCCCTCAGAAGGTCCCACTTGAGATGGCAAGAATGAGCTCCAGCAGTAGGGATCTCAGCTACAGCTGTGGGGGTAACAGGAAGGGCCTGATCTATGCAGCAATGATTAGTATCTTGCGGCACTTGGGGACACAGTTTAAGGTTCTCAGACAGACATAATAGCCACTGAATGATATTTGCAACTCTTTCACAGCTTCCTTTGCTAGCATCAGCAAACTCCTACTTGAGTGTGCCACTCTGTAAAATGGGAATTTTACAGCTCCACGGGGAAGATGTGAAGGAGTAAAGCACCAAAGTGAGGAGTTAGGCATCTAAAAGCTTTATTGATCTGGGTCTAAGTGTACCCTATTATCGGACTCCATGTTAGGTCATATCTGGGAGCCTAAGAAAAGCAACCATAAGAGGCAGCAACAGGATTGAACTCTGGAGTATGGGAAGAATATATGAAATATCATGAACAGAAACACTTTAACCTATGAAGGCAAAGACAAGAAGTGGTTAAGAGGAGATTTCACTTAAGCACAGAGAAGAAAATCTTCAGAGATACAAATCACGGCAGCTGATGATTCTGTTTTCCTCCTGACACAGATAATGGGATAAGTGGGCATGCACGGAAATCATAGAAAGAAGAATCTCTGAGGAGATGAAAGCCTTTCACAAAGCCCGCTCCATTATACCATTTCTCCCATGTGCCTCCTGCTGGGAAAGGCTGGGAGCACAGCTACCCTCAGCGACTCCGCAGTCCCCAGGAGCAGCTGGGAGCTCTCCCATGCCCGGGAACACGGCCTAAGCCCGGATCTGCCTGCCTCCGCAAGCAGCCAGGACTGGAGCAGCTCCGAGATGTCCCCCGCCCTCCTCTCCCTCCTTATTTCTTTACACACTCTTCAAAGGCAGAGGCAGGGACCAGAGTAACTGGGAGGTCTCACATTGCTCCATGCTCAGGCACCGAAGTAGGAGTATGCTGGAGGACACCAGTACCGAGGTCCAGTCTCTACTGCCTACAGGGAGGTCCTGAAGCTGAAACAGGCTCTGAGAGAGTCTACCACGTGCTATTCCTCATGCAGGAGAAAGCACAGAATGAATAAAGTAGCATCCTTCTGCACTGGGCAAGCTAGTGTCAAAGCTCATTCACTGATGCGCAAAACGTAAATCTCACTGAGGCTTTTTTTTTTTTTTTTAATTTCTCCCCACCCCCAATCACTCTCCCTCTTTTTTGGACGTTGCCATGGAAACTGCATCTGGTTTCCATTCTCTCCCTTTCCGTCACGTCCCTGTTCAGAGTCAGAGGCAGCATCAGAGAGACATTGATCAGTGATGCAATGGTCCAGCCCTGAAGGAAGCAGGCTGCCCTGCACCACCAAGTATGTGCAACCCCAGGGCTCCCAATCACCACCTTCCTCATAGAGATGGTCCAATTTTACTATTCTTTGTGCAAGTTTAATTAAATTCAGGTGGGATCAGGCCCTTTAAGGCACCAACCTTCGGCAGGTCAACAGAAATGTCCCCATACACCCATCTCAAGACTTTACGTATCTCTGTCAGGAGATGCTGGGGTTATTCCTGCGTTCCTGTACACATTGAAGCCATCAGCTGGCTACAGAGAAGGCTGTGAACCACTGATGTGATTTCTCTTTGAAAGGTAACCTGTAACCCACCACCTACCCCATCTCCTCCTGATGCTGCTAGAGATATGACGCTCTTTTTTGGGCCTTGTGTTAGACTACATACGTTGGCAAGCTTAGGGCTGTAGGACACACAAAATCCCTCATAGCAAATACACCTGCACCCCATTCTTCCATGCCTTACTCCCGCTGCATGATTTCTCATCACCTCTCCTACTAGAAGAGAGTGTGAGTGGAGTAAGTAACCAAAACCAGAAACAGCTGTGCTAACACATAAAGTTGGTAAAGCAACATTCCCATTAGGAAGGAAAGTGAAGATTTCAGATGACAAACACCACCACCACAAAAGGACAAAGAAATGAAAGGTGCATCAGTAAAGACAAAGCAATCTCAAAGGAAGAATGAAAAAATATTGAAACAGGGCCAAGAGAAAGACTGGTCTGTGTTTTTAATTTCAGTTTGCTGCTAGCTGAATCCCTTTTCTTGCAGCCTCCTCCCACCATCTCCCCGAAGGGTACCATTGCCTCCTAACACACTGATGTGCCAAGGAGCCTTCTGACAGCTCTCTATTAATTAACTTCATGCCAATACAAATTTTATTTAAAGTTAAAAAAATCCAATTCACATTGATCCACCTTCATTGCTCCATCTGGCTGCCAATCAATGGCTGCTCAGCTTTACCTGACGGGGGAGTAGATATCACAGCTCCATGCAGAAGGGGTTGCTTAGGAAGTGGGAAATGAAAGCTCTGTCTTTGGGCCTCTCCCACATCCATTCTGGAGGGAGCTGTATCAGTGTTTCCTTCTCTGATTTTTCTGCATTCTCTGATTTCTCTGCATTCTCTGATTTCTCTGCAGACCTCCCAATGCTGACAGTATGAGGTGCTCTCCGTACCGATTGCCCACGGTGCTATTGTCCCAGCCTGGGAAGGGGCTTTTCTCATATGGCAGACTAGGCTAAAAGCTCATACAATGCACAGGGCTCAGTGGAGACATGGGAGGAATGAATTGGCCCCCTGTGTCCAGACTTCTGACAAGATTTGCTAGATTTCTCAATGGCAATTGTCACGCCACTCTCAGAGGGAAAAGCTTTGTCTCTTCCTCTTCCCTCTGTCCCATGAATCGATACGGCTTCTACAGAGAACAGCCTTTTCCAAACAATGTTTAGTCCCTTAGGCCTTGTCTGCTCTAAGAAAATTGGTAAGCTTTTTTTTTTTTCCACCCTGCTCTGCAACTGGCAAAATAAGATGCTGGAGAGGAGACATAACACACACATCATTATCTAAGGATCAGAGAGGGGCTACTGGACCCTCATGGTCTACACAGTAGCTTTTACTTTCAACATTACTAGCCTTTGGCAGGCAGGGCAAATGGTCTAGCTTTGGTTGAGCTTGGCTAGCACATGCCAACGCAGAACTCAGGTTGGACTTTCTCCTAACGTTTAAAGTAGTTGACTCACCTATGACCCGAGAAGAAGCTGAAGACGCATTACCTTGCATCTTTATACTATGATAAAGGTAATTTTACAAGCAATTTTAGTTAGTGCACTCTTTCTAAGCCTCTCCTTGAAAGACACCCGTGTTTCTCTACTACAGGCAAAGTTTTCAGCTTGCCAGTATGGCAGTGAGTGGGCTCAACAAGCTTGTTGCTTTGAAACTGAAATTCTAAAAGCTCACAGCTCAGGAGCTGCAGTGTTAGTAAGCATGGGCAGTCCTGAGACAGAAACTATTTTAGCAAAAATTTCCATCTTTAGTCATCATATAAAAGTTGTGGAGAGAAGATGATAACAGGCTACGCCTGGGTAGCATCCTTGAAGCTGTCATTAAAATTCCACAATCAAACTAGTGGGTGATATGCCCATCTCTGATGGAGTCATACCGTTTCTGCCAATCAACAAATCCTGCTGGCCTGAGAGGTCACATATGGAGGGTTTCTTTCAAAGAACACATTTATCTATTTTGGCATGTATCAGATGGCACGGTAAGCTCTAGCTGTTCTCTACGGCATACGTAGTTCTCGCCTGTTGCAACAAGCCATTTGATTGTTGCCTTGCACTAAGTGGGGCGTCCAACCCACAGGCTTCATGTCTTCTGTGCGTAAGCTGTCACGTGGACTTAAATACACTTAATATACTGGCTTATGTACAACAGCTTCCATCTGTGGGTGAGCAGTGAAGGGAAGGATAAATGCTGCACCTCTGCCAAAGCAAAACAATAGGCAAATGTGTCAGACCGCTGCTCTAGTTCAGGTGGTGTTCACATGCTGGGCTCACACTGGTGGGTAGGCCTGTAAACCTAATACAAGCTCCAACAAGAGAAGGCTGGATACTGCTGAAATGGCAGTCTAAGTGCTTGTTTGATACTGTAACACCACGGCTTGTGCAACTTCATCCTGAACACTGGCAATCCCGAAGCCTAAATGAATGGAATACAGGCTTGAATCAAGGAGAGAGCAAATGAGCAGGCAGGAGAAATAGAGGACAGTTAGGTTGGCTGTGTTCTTTGGTTCCTGGGAAAAATACTACCACTTGATTTTCTTGCCTGCTCACAAATGTTTTGGACTAATTTTGGTAACACAGTATCGGCTCATTGCGAATAAAGTAATTCTGATGCTTGTGGCCTATTTCCTGATGGCAGATATCAGAATCCTTATCAGCTAACCTGTTTTGACACTTGCTTTTCTATGAAATAGAAGCAGCCACAAGACATGGTGAATATAAGTTTAGTTCAGAAATGGGTTGAGTTCAGTAGGGGCCAAGTGGGAAACCTTATGTTTGATTACTCTCCAGTAGGCTGGAGTTTGGAGCAGAGCAGGATTTAGAAGTGGCTCCAGGGAAGATTTTGGAGGAACAAGAAGGAGCCCTGTAACAGGAATTGCTGGAAGACTTCAGTGGGTTCTCTAGTAACTAGCTGTGCCCACATCTAGTCCAAGTGGGCATCACTCTGTCTCTCTTTGCTTGGTAGCACAAACAGTAAGTTTGTTCTAAGGCTCAATTCATCCACAGCTAGCTACTGGGTCACAGGCTTCCTCCACTTGGTGAATGTATCTTTAATATCTGAGATCATCAGTATCTCAAGTTCCATCTGGTGTCCTTTGCACTCTAAAGACACCAGGGTTGATACCTGAAGATAAGAATGTCCACATAGCTCAGTCCTATGGTGGTACCATAGCACTTAACATCTTGAAGTGTTTATCCTCCTGAAATATCCTTCTAGCTTGGCATTTTCATTGCTAGAACGGGGATTAAAGCACAGCAAAATTAGAGAATTCTTTCAAGATAACATGAAAAGACCCATGAAAGAGCAGGAAGCTCAACTTTTAGCTCCCAAGTCCCAGGCTAGTGTTTTATCCTCCCTCCTTCATGGTCTGAGTGTGGCTCCTACCCAGCTTTCTGAAAGAACTTCAAGGTAGCTGTGGATGTAACTGCTAGAGCAATGAGCCAACACATTACCCACAATCCTTCTCATGCCTGTCCTCCATCTGTCTCTGCTGACTCCTCTTGCTTTTGCTTATTTGCTCTTTGTCCACTTTCCCAGGGTCTCTTTTTGCCTCCCTCTCCTCTTGCAAGGACAGAGATACACACCATCTACACAGAACTAGAAAAAGAATATCCACAGGCTGCTGAACTTGCTCATTGAAAGCAAACGGCCACAGCAAAGGAAACAGCCCTGGCCCTCACTAACGCGGCTTCAAACAGTGAATCAAAGGCAGTTAAGCTGGCATTAAACCACCTTGGACTTTTGGAGCTTATTGGCAGAAAAAGAAAAGCTGAAAGAGAAAAGGAAAAAAAAGGAAAGGAGTGAGGTAAGAAGAAAAAAAAAAATCCCAGACCCCACAAGTAAGCTGAAGAAGTCAGAGGGACAAGACAGCTATGCTTTTGGTGCTTGCTTTGATAAACATCACTCCCTATATAGCATCTGAGGGACCACACTCCAATCCCCCCATCCCACTCCCCTCCTGTCACCTTCCCCCATTCTTTGAGATGCTTGCAGCACCATGCCTCCGTGGCTTTACTGCTCTCTTTCAAACACACCCTTTCCGCCCTTCCCTCTTTTTCTCCAATGAGCCTTACCCCTTAACCCCATCCCTGTCTTGGGCTTTTTTCTTTCACAGGCCTTAATAGAAAGAAGCCAGCCTGAAATTAGCTGTTATTCAATCCCAAATTGCTGACCCTTGGGGGCAGGGACTGCTGTATGCATTTACAGTGTCCGGATCACCACTTAAGGCCTTTTGATATTGCTACAGGAACCACATCAAAAGCCAGAAGGGGTCATTTGGGCTAATATAACCCTCAGGACAACATGGATTGGAAAGCAACTCAGCAATTTCAGCACTCAGTGGAAAAAGTTGTTTGCGCTACATCATCTCTCAGAAAGGTACCCAGTTTTGACTAAAAGACTCCAGCTGAAGGACTGTCTACCATAAACCTAGTCAGACCAGCTGGTATTGCCCTTTTTAACTTCTACCTCATTTCTGGTACAAATTCATCTGCCTTCAGCTTCTGATTGGTATGTACCATTATGCTTATGTCTAAAATCATCATACTGTCAGAGTTTGTCAAAACCTTTCTTTCTCTTCAGGAAAAATTTCACAAGTTCATGGTTTTTTGCCAGGAAAGGAACATGCTCAGATGAGAGGCTTTCCTGTGAAATAAAAATATTGGGGAAAACATTTTGTTTAGGAGGTGTAAGAATCTTTTGCCTCAATGAGGCTGAAGTCCCTTGCTTTGATAAGGACAAAGAGCTTCTGCTGTTACCACTTGGACATTTTTTTTTTTAAATGCAGATATTCAGACTGGACATACGGAAAAATTTCTGTACTAGGGAGGATGTAGCAGGTATCCAAAAAGGCTGTAGGACCTGCAACTTTGCTAAGATTCAGCTAGATAAAGCCATGGTGACCTAACCTGGTGTTGGTGGCAGTTGTATTTGAAGAGAAGGTCACATTTTGTGACCTTCAGTGGTCCTTTCCAGCCCACATCTGGAGTTCTGTGAAATGTAAATCAAAACAAAATACTCCAACCTGCCCAAAACTAAGCACTTCACCAAGCCTTCCTCACAAACAGTTACAGTATCAAAGGAATGGTGCTTTCTAAGGGAAAACTTGGGCAGTGTTTTAGCAGGAGTTATGAATTTGCACTTTAATTCAACCCTTGAGCATTCCTTACCATGGGAAAAAGCACATTTATCTCTCCTTGGTTTTGATTCCTTGCACTCCTGTCCCAGGGATGGCAGGTGGGGTGGGGGGCAGGCAGCAGCCCATCACTGCGCCTGCAGGGATGTAGAGCATTTTAGTGTAGTATAGTGCACATCACCTTTTTTTCTTGTGAAAAGGTGGCAGAAAAGCTCATCTGCAGAAGAATATCATTCTTAAAGTACTTCAGAGCAGTCGCTCGCTCTACCACACCAAATTCCCAAGTTACAGTGCCTCCTTTTTCCAGAAACTTTTTGGTAAAAATCAACATTTTCTTTCACAAAATTTCAGCTGAAAAATCTTCAGAGATTTAGTCTTTTCTGTCAAAAAGTCGTCAGTTTTCCCAGTGAAGTTTGGAACAGATTCAAAGCCACATTTTTTTTGTCTGTTTTGCTTTAAAATGTCATATTTTACTTTTTTTTTTTGGAATGGAATAAAAGCATACGTGTTGAAGTGACATTTCCACTCTAGCTATCATTTTGTGTCTCCCTTTTTTAAGCTGAGAAACAGAAATGGAATATTTTCAGTCAAAACTTTGATTTTTGAACTAAAATGTTTGTTTCAAATTTCCCCTTGGAAAAACCATTTTTCCCTCCAGGAGAACTGATGTTCTCCCTTCCAGAAAAGTTAGTTTTCAACATACCTATGTTTCTTTTCTCCTACAGGAATTCTTCCTGCATGTAAAAACTTCAACCTATATGAATTAATTTCTCTGCTTTGGCAGTTAATTGGGAAGTCATGAGCTGCAGGAAGGGTACTGGGAAAAAACCTCTTTAGTTTGGCTCTGAAGTGGGGCTGCAATCTCTCCCCGGTTGATGGCACCCACTGTCTCTGACCACACTTTATTTCTACCATAGTATATATCAAGGCACAAGGAAGGCTGCAAAATTTATTGTCTGTAACAGTGTACAAGTTGGGTCCCAGCCCTTTGTTGGAGGTTGAGAACAGAGCTTTTTTCTTCCAGAGTTTGTAATCGAACACATGTGGCTTTGACAGTCCTCACAGCTTTCTAGAAAACTGTACTTTCCTAAATAAATGACATGCTTAAAGCACAGTCAGAGACCCTGTTGCCTGAGAAGCTGCATCTTTGCTTTTCCTGCCTCAGTCCTGAGGACCTGGCTAACAAATTTCATGCTGCAATGCAGTGTCCTAATGTCATTTTGCATATGAGAGGTAAAAGTCCTGTCTGGTCGAGGGCAAAGGTCCACACCTCAGCTTAATACATTTTACTTCGGTGCTAACAATTTTAGTGTCTCTGCCCAGGATTTCTCTTCAGGACTTAGGGAAACACCCCGCTTCTTTCTTAAACTTCTTAGGAAAGTTTACTCCACTGCACAATCCTTCTTAATATTAAACCCACACAATGATGATAATGTGACTAGAAATATTTGCCAGCAAGGAATTGAGTAGGTGGAAAACAGGGGTTTGCTGAATTATTGCTGTACTATTTAATTTTGACTTTAGATATGCACTCTTCTCCCTGCTTTTACATATTGCTTACTTTGCCATTCCAGGCTTCATACCTTACCTAGAACAGTCCTGGCCAAGCATGGCTTTCCAGTTTGTTTCTTCTATTCAGTATATGCACTGTCTTGGTTCATGAATTGCTGTCTCTTGAAGGACATTTCCAAAACTCATGTCCTGATTGCATATCCACCACCCACCAGCACACTATGCACCTCCACTGAGAAAAATATATCAGTCCTTAGCTCCCTTTCCCTGGAAGGCATGTGGAGGCAGCACGTTGTAAATCACGCACTAATACTTCTGTTAGAAGAACTCCACCAAGAATATGCCCTGCATAGCAACTTAGCTAAAAGACTGCGTATGCTGCATGTAAAAGCATTAGAAAATCCTCACTCAAGTGTCTCTGAGAACTTCAAGGTTGCCTAATGGCCCAAACAAATTGGCAGTTTTCCTAATCGCTATTTATATTGCACCTTCATTTTTATGTTTTAAACCAAGCAGAGCTTCCAACCTGAGAAATGGCACCTGTGATGCTGAACTCAAATATGCAGTGGGGAGAAGCCAGTAAATGTTACTGTGGGGATGCTGCTGCTACTGGATCCATTGCAGATCCACATAAGCAGAGGCATTTGCATCTTCAACCTCGTGCCTCTTCATCCAGATAGCCAGTTTAGCAAAAGTAGAAGTGAGAGCTCCCAATGGCTGCCTGGTTTACTCAATGCCTAAGCCTTTCTCTCTGGTTTAGCATCAGCTTCTTTCTAAGCCTTACTTCTTTCTCATCTGTCAGCATGATCCTCCAGCCTGTAACAGAACCTGGCTGAAAGGAGAGACAGATTCATTAAGTATTAGAGAAAGTTGTGCGTGATACCTAATTCAGGAGTCTGGACTCTCATGCCTAAAGGAAGCATAGCTCTGTGCCTCTCTGCTTGCGGGGAAAATGAAATACAGAAGTCAGAGGACACCAAGTCCAGGATAAGCAGGCTCTGTACTTATGCTCTTTCTTCAAAGCAAGTGGTGAGTGTATCTCCTGTTGGTGTCAATATGAAATATTTTATACGCTGGGGAAGGTGAGGGAGAATGGAGTAACTTCTGGCACCTTTCTGATGAACTGAGAAATCAAGGTGTTTGGAGTCTACCCCGGTTGTCTCAAAAAAACCCTCAACTGCCCAGTTAAGACAGGAAAATCTTGAACAGATGGTGGGTTAGACAATGAGTTGTAGAGATATCTTTGGAAAACAACTGCTCTCGACAAGCGTGGTACGTGTTTTTAAATGTGGAAGTGCTACCAGGCAGAGCTGTAACCTCTTTCAACAAGTTTTAAACTCAGCTCTGCTGCAAGGATGCAGCCTGCAAGCACTTCCCTGCATGCAAGGGGTGGAGCGAGCAGCACACAGGACCAGCCCCAGCCAGTCCTCTTCCTTCCTTCCTCCCTTGTACTTCAAAGCCATCTCCCAAAGCTCAGGCAAGACGAGCACACCTTCAAAAAGGGTCAAGAAACATAGCAATTCAAGAAGTGATGCCTCTGTTTTCAATGCTAGATGTGAATAGAGACTGTACCAGAGCCATAACAGAAAGTGCTCCCCAGTGAGGGGTTACATGCTGCCCTTGCACAGAATCCATGTTCTTCAAGGCACGTGGAGTAGATGACTAATAATCTGCAGACAGTTATCTCATTTGCCTACACACACACAAGCACACTGCTGTAAAAGAATACATAGATCATCTCACCCGCCTGGTGTTTACACAACACTGGTAAACTCTTTATTGTCCCAGATGATAACCAGGCAAAAAGCTTTTATTCATATTCACACTCTACAGCTCCCCGGTAGTGGGGACTCTGAGCTAATCAGGCCCAATGCATGTGTGCAGTAAGCAGACCAAATAGAGGCACCATTCTTGCATACAATAGTGA
>NW_010433151.1:63399-76328 GCF_000710305.1 Buceros rhinoceros silvestris
CTGCTGAACTCAGTGGGCCGTGGTAGCTATACCTAGTTGTGTTATACTGCTAAGACCCAAAAAAACCAGGTGGGGCAAAAGTCCTCAGCAGAAACATTAAAACGCAGCCTCTTTGAGTGATCTCACCATCTCTAAGGTGGGACAAAAGCTGTCGAAGCAGGGTGACATCCACACACTTTCCTATGGTGGGCTGCAATTTTCCTCTTATGTCCCTGACAGAATAAGGTAGTATTTTCATAGAGACTTATGATTAGAGGTTAGACTTAACCAAACTGAACTGCTTATGCAGTGTACAGCAGTAAAGCAGAGACATCAGCCTTCAAAGATAATTCTGCAGGGGTCGCACAAGATGAAGGAGTGAGAAGGGCATGCCATGGGTGACACTGAATTAGTCTGGCAGCAGAGCCTATCAGTACGCTAACTGTACACTAGTATATATTAGTACAATGGGGAGTCTGAGTCACATTCACAAGCCAGATGGAGGAAGATAATCACAGTGCCAAATCATGGTGGAAGAGAGTGGAGTAAGCAAATGTCAGACCTCCCCAAAAACAAAGGACACCCACAAGAAGAAAAAAGAAGCAGGACACAAAATGTAGGAAAGCTAATTTTTGAAAATCTGGGCAAGTAATTCTGGTACATATCTAATGAACCTGCATCAGCTACTGAAGTGCAGGCTCACAGAGGGGGGGAAGGAAGACATGGGCCACAGCCCAATAACCTGGACTGAAGCCAGTAGAAGCATGGGAATGGCCCCTCTGTTGGCTGGGACCCACTGTAGGCATGGAATACCTTCCTATCAAAGTACAGCTTGATAGAGTAGTTGTTACACAAGGCTACAGTAGGACATCTGTTATGGATCCACTGGATCAAAAACAAAAGTCTGAGAGGCAAGTAGATACAGAATTTTTTCAGAGCATAGACATGAGTGGAAGCCTGGGCTCCTTCATCTTGGGTGTGCTACTCAGTACACAGAAACCACGGTTTACAGTGTTTTAGCTCTGCCTGTCCTGGTTTTCTTATCCGCTTTGTTTGGGCCACCATTTCCATGTGACTTGACCATATAAACAATTCTGTTTAGTTCCGTTAAAACAAAACAAACACCACACACAAGACAAAACAAGATGTACATAATCGTAATTTGTTCTGGATGCAAAGGCATGGTCTACACATGCATGCCACCCCCTCCACCCTTGCAGACATCAGATCTTTCAAGTCTTGCATGCCCAGTGTACGACATGTGTAATTACCCCTTTCTCTTTGCTTTCCTGTGACTGACCTTGGGCCTCTGTCTTTGCAGTGCAACGCCCCAGCTTCTCTTGTATTCTGTAACCCTGATCCCAAATACAGCTGGCTAAGGAGGTCTGCAAGCTGTTGCAAGGATGAAAGTACAGGGTGAACGTACAGGATGAAAGAGAAGCCACAAGGCCACACCACATTGAGGACTGTGATGCCAGGAAAGGCCTGTTACACCATGCAAGCCCCCTTTGAATTGTTGATTCATTTCAGTGGATCCTGATCCCTCCCTGTTACATTTCTTCATTGGGACCAAGCTCTGGTATTCGGAAGGATCTGTACACATAATTTTGCTGTTACAAGACAGCCAGGTTGAGAAGGTATCTGATACTGTACTACTGGTGCAGAAAGTGCTCTAGGGCTTGCGCAGATCTGCTCCTCACCCTGGGCAAGGCAGAAGACTCAAATACAATGAGCACAAAAAATGCTGATACATTGGACACGGAGGCAAGCAGAGAAGTGAAGCACCTCAGACTGTGGTAGCAGACAACATCATCTGGCCAGGTCTTTATGTCTAGCCTGGATTGAGAGGACACAAATGATGGGTGGATGGTGCATGACTGGCCTCTATTCTCATTGCTTCCTTTTGTCTAGATGCACAACCGGAGGAGCAGGATGGGAAGTTGGGCTCATCGTTAGAAAGCACTTTTAATCAGACCTTCATGAAGATCACAAAGTCATCAGCTCATGGTGACGGATTGCCAGAGACTCCATGATGAATGCATTTGCAAATACTGCTGCAGAATAATTTCCTTCCGTCGCCAGAGCACTCCAGACAAATTAGATTCCCTCTAATCACATCTCCTGTCTGTGGACGAGGAAAGATGGGCCCGTCAGCACAAATGCATTTAGGGGGTGGGCAATGGAGGGAGGAGAGGGGGAGGTAAGGAGCTAGATGCAGCAGGCAGGCAAATGAGATGCTGGGAAGTTGTCCAGCTTTGAGAAGAGTCTCTGGGCGGTGGTGTGTACAGGGTAATCCCAAACATGTTAACAGCTCTACCCCTGCTTTAGTGCACAAGCACACCTTGAATACTAGAGGATGGAGGCAGCAAACACAGTGATTCACCTGGAATTTTACAATGGTGCAGAATAAGGCGGCAAATAATGCCAGCACCATTTATCCCAGAGGGTGAAGCTCTTGTAAAGTTACAGAGATGAACTAAAAGCAGATTCTGTGATGAGACAAAGCCTGTGCTGCTTTCTGCACTGTCTTCCCCATGCCATACCCCTAGCTGGGACACTAGAATTAGTGAAGCAGAAGGAACAGCTTCCCAGATAATCCAATGCAGGTCACTCACAAGATGCAGTACTAGGATGGAGACACAGTTGGGAGATGTTAATAAGTACCAGGTGGCCAGTATGCCATGCTGGAGGCATTCGAAGCTGGTAGCTCTTTTAATTCATACGAAGTCTAAGCATACTAGTTTAAGGCTTTTTGAAATCAGGGACAAAACAGGCCTTAAGTTTAAAGACAAACCAAAGGTGAACAGCACTATATGTTTTAAAAATGGAAAACACCATCCAAAAAGGATGGTCTAAGTAAGATGTCTGAAGGCTGCTATTCTTCTTTCCACCACATTTAGAATAAATGCTGGAAGCTGGCCAGGAAAATTATTGCAGAGTAGCAAGCTCGTACCGATATCATGTCCATCATCTACAACATTCCTGAATGCATGAATTAAACCAACGATACCTTCCTCCTCCCTTGCCTGAAAAATCAAGTGTCATTGCTTAATGACACATGGCTTAGTGACTGACCGGTTAAATCTCAGGTTATAGAGTCTCTTCTGGGATGGACAAATACAATCCATGCAGGTAAGTTGGTAATACAGTAAGCCCAACATTTACTTTATCCATCTATTCTCCGGTGTTAGTTTGAGATCCACTGTACCCATTTTTGCTAGGAAATTGGAGGAGTCTGGTAGATTTAGAAAGCAGGTTTTGCCATGTTTCCGTACACAAGGTATGATAGAGTACAACGTGGTGGAGAAAACAAGGATCATGGGCACATTCTTTGAATACAAAGCAGTAGGAACAGGCTGAAAGAGTTAAGTGAGATGCAAAGTCCAATCAAAGAATATAAGGAAGGACTGAGAGACACACTGTACTTGCAGGCCTCTGCATTATCTGTTGAGGACTTACAGTTGTGCTCAGATGAGCTGGGGTAGTTTTTGGCTTCCCACTCCCTAGCAGAACCAACGAGCTGTTCACAGTACCCGATCCTGGCAGCTTAGAAACTCTGCCAACAGTTCACAAAAGGAAAAATGTAAACCCAGTCCATGCCCTTTTAATAAGCTTTGAGATCTGGCATCAAGCAAGCCAACACAGAAGAGACAAAGTAAAGAAGGTCTTGTTTAAAATATGTCGGGGAGCTAGCTGTGGAACGGTGCACAGGGTGAGAGCGGGAGAAGCAGAGGAAGGAGAGCGGAGCTGCTGCGAGAGCAGTTGGCCTTGTTTGCTCTCTTGGAAGCCTCTGTGTGCTTTTCCTCCAACGTGCGTTGGATTTATATAGGGGGCAAGCCCTTATGGGCCAGTGGGCTCAGTGCGAGGCTTGGGCCAAGAAGCAGGCAGGCTACTGCCAGCTTCCCCTCCTCCTCTTGTCCGCGCATGCTTTCTTTCACGCTCTCACGCAGCAGGACTTTCATAGCAGGTATGATAAGCAGCACTCCTGAGCACGGCTGGCAGGCTCCCAGCTCACGTTCCGGGAGCATGGCCGGGCGCTGCTGCTGTGTGAGCACACTTTAATAAAACTCTGATTTTTATCTGAACATTTTATTAATCCAAGCTCAGCCGTTTGCCAAAAAAGCCGATGCATTGTATATGCCAACGTGTGTTCTCTCCAGCTTCTAATGCCAATATACTTCTGCCCACAGAGTCTCCTCTGCTTCATACTGGGATGCATTTTCTGTGCAAAGTTTCTCCTACTTCACTGCTTGCCCCTCCACCATGCTAGGGAGATGGCAGGGGCTCTCTGCGACTGGTTTGCTCTCCCTTCTTTTACAGAGTGATTTTGAACAGAATTGTTTTTTCATTAAAAAGGAAAAATCCTACATGTACCTGCTGCCAAAATTACTATTTCCCCCAAATGCAGAGCACATGGACAGCTGCAAAATATTACTTAAAAATATTAAAATAAACTAAAATTATTTTTCCTTTCTTATCCTCCTACTGCTGCCCTCCTGTCATTCACTACCTCTCATGATGCATCCATCTCAATCCTCTCAGCATGGGCTGAAAGGTAAGCATCGCTGGGTGCTAGAAGTCAGCCTGCTGCAACACGGCCAGAGGAAAGGTACAGGAAAGATGGAGGGATTTGTGTGGGACCAGGCTTAAAAGATGTGATGAATATTCTAAAAACATCCATAGTCGGTACAGTTTTTCCATGCCTTGGCTGATGGATTGACATGATTTCCTGGAATAGGACAGGCTGCCTGCTGCTCTTCTTACTCCTATTATGCCAGTTTGAGAATGGGACCTAAAGGCTTTCAGCTCAATAAGGGAGTACGCTGCTGGACCGTGTTCTCACTTCATGGAGTAGCCCCCCTGCTGTCCATAAGACTGATGACATTCAGTGCAAAAGCCTTTTTGTGAGCTGTATTAGAGCACTAAGTACCTCGCAGGACTATGATACTGATCCACAGTCTTTACTGTTTCCAAATTGGCAACTGTATTTTGGCCTTTCATCCCTGGAGAAAGTCACACATTTTCCCATTTCATCTTTCTACAATCCTTCTGTAGAGGTTGTCCTCATTTGTCCACTGCTCTTTTATATGCTTAATATGTTTCCATCACATGTTTCAGATCAAGCTTTCCCATTCTGTATTCCAAACCCTGCTCTTCTGCTACAAGCACAGTTTGTCTTCCAACCCGCTTAAGCCAGGCTAAATCCAAACTGAATCGTGTACGAGCTCAGAACTTCCTGTCATTCCTTTGAGAAAAGTTCACTGTGTTTTTAAGCTTACTGTTGCAAACCTTCTGACTCTTTGGGATTCTCCTTCAATCCAGTTAATGACCCCTTTTTCAGCTGATCTGCCATAACAAATTTCTCACAGGAAACCAAAAGAAAGACCAGGTGCTAACCGACTAACTGAGACAGCACTCTGCTAGGCAAGGTGACGTGAAAAGTCAAGACAGGTGGATGTTGCTTCCCAAGCCACACAGGCAAAAGATTTGGCAAGCAGCTCAAATGGTGATCAGTAAATGGTAAACAGTGACTTTGAAAGAAAGGACAAGGAAGTACACCCAATTCTTACTTCTCTGATTATTCATTTTGGCAGTCACATTTTGAAGGGAGGCATAGATTTAAAGTTGTCATCTATTAAAACTGAAATGAAAGAGCAAGGGAAGATGGACTTCTGCCTGGCAACTCAGGAGATACTTATGAGACTGAGGTTCAGCTATTAGCTCTGCTGGAGACGTCATATGTAGCACTGGTCAAATGACTATGCTTAGCTCCTTCTTTGTATAGTTAGGATGCCTAAAATAGTCCAGCCCTGACTTCAGCAAGGATCATGAGATAATGTGCAGCAAATAATGATTGAAAATCAGGGCTAGTGTTGTTCAGAAATTTAGAAGAACAAGAAGGTAGAAAAAACTGCTGTGGCTATAACAGATAGAGAAGTAGCGATCTTAACAGTGCCATGGGAATAAGATGTCCCTAAGTCCTATTCCTATTAGGGTTTTACACAAACCTATACTCCCTGTCTCACTGTTTCCTCAGGCAAAAGGCAGGCTGGCTGCTTACACTAGCCAAATGCTACAGTCAGTTTCTCCAGCCCAGTCTTTGGGTCTGTGTTTTGCAACAGTCAACTAAGTAAAAAAAAAAAAAAGAAAAAAAACCCCCAGTGAACCAAACAACCTTTTCCCCTGTCAAATAAATAATAAATAATCAAATTGCATCTTGCACAGGACTACTGATAGTTTCAAAGGATATTGTGATTTGTCTGACATAGGCTTAGAAACGTAATGCTAAATAGTATTTCTGTATAAAGGCTGGAACTCAACCCAGGTTCATTAAGATTTGTAGTCTGCATTGTCTAAAGGCAAGAGCTGCTTGGCCTTAGGCTCTGGAGAGCAAAGAAGATGTCTGTACCATGCAGAATGATTTAATTTAGGACCTAGAAATAGTGTGGACACATAAGTACAGCATGCTGATCAAGCTACTGTGCTCTGCTTCTCCAGGCGGCTAAGTAATCTGACGGGATGTCTTCCCACACACAGTTATTTGCTCCCAGAATAGCTGAGGTGATCTTGCACAATACTGTAAGGCAGATGCAAAGAGAGAGTATCTCACCCTTTGTGAGTTTACAGCCATACTGGCATTCAGTCTTTCCACAAGAGTGGTTGCTTAGATCTAGCCACACACAGGTTATTCACTTAAAAGACCAAAACAACGTGGCTGTAATAATCAATTAACAGCTCCCCCAAAACTCATTTACTTCATAGCTTGATCTGTGCTAAGGATTAGGTTCTTTCTTCAGCTAGGTGTATGATCTCAAAGTAGGGGTGTGAGAATCTTTCACACACCTAAAAATCTCCTTTCAAAGTGGCAGACAAAGTCAGTTGGAGCAGAGGAGGCTTGGGCTCAAATATTTCAGCATTTCTGACATGAAGACTTTGTGCTACAGGAGAGTGAAGAAGCCAGGAGAGTCCCCTCTAGGGAAAGTTTAGTATTAAGAAGTTTACAAGCCTTAATGACTAAGACTGGTAATTTTGCCTTGTGAGATAGTTTTTAAAGGACCAGGGAAGGAACAAAGCAAAGTATAACCCGTTTTTGCTTCTTATTAACTATGATTCCAAGCACATATACACAATAATTGGAGACAGAAACCTCTGAATTGAGGCAACGGTAGGGAGAGTAAGGAATAAGCGGCTATGGGAGATGGCTCCCTATGATCTTAAAATATTAGTACAAATAGAAGATTGCTCTAATTTGTGAAAACACAGTAATCGATCACCTGCTCACAAGATTGTTCTTGGTAAAGATTATTAAGTGTGCCCTGAGCAAAATCTAATACTGACCAGTTGACTTGTCAGCATGAGGTGAGAGCTCTGGGAAACCTGTGAGGGCTATTGTACATCCACGCTGTGCTGCTATACCAAGTGCAAATCCAGAGTGATCCCAATTGGGAGACTGTCGTGCTTCACAAGGGGGTGATTAAAAGCTCCAGCCCTGTCCTAGAGAAGTAGGTTTGCCACTCCAAGGATCTCATTGCAAGGGAAGTGCTTGCCCCTGTGATCAGAGGAGACAGTACAGCACACAGAAGGAATCCAAGGTGCCTGCCAGCCCCTATCTGACTTGGTGAGGGGTTCTTGTAAATGTTCCAGCTGTACAGATGACAGCTGCTGTTCAAAACATCTCTCTTCACAGGCTCATGTAATATTTGTACAGAGCATTATTATCCTAAATGTCTTCTAATTATTCCTCTGGATTAATGAAAACCTGTTGCATTATTGACGGGCCTTTTGCAATATTCATAAAACATGGATCAGATTAAGTAGGAATAAATAAAAATGTAGAGTATACCCAACATTAAATAATAAATAAATAATAATAAATATTCAGTCATTTTTTTTGCAAGATAGTTTAAATATGGCATTTCCAATAAATCTCTAATAACTCTGCAAATATTTATTTGTTTTGAAGCAAAAGGGAATTGCAAGAAAGGTCTGCACTCTCCTGAAAGGGCAGGCAGATGGAACTCATGCCCTGCCACGGAGCCTTCAACCATCCTCTGGCAAGGAAAGAAAACACATCCTGAGCTTCTCCAGGCCTGGGAGTGAAGAGAGCAGAGGGAGGGAACTTTCAAAAATGGAATGGAGAAGCATCCTTATTGCTTCACAAGCAGCTATGCACATCAACCATCACTGCTGCCCAACACAACACCTATGCCCAGCCAACCACCAATATCTTTCACAAAGCTCATAATGACATTACAGAGAAGTAGCCAGCCTCCATAGCATTCTCTTCCCCATCCATCCTAACAGCAAGGGAACCACTGAGAGGGTATTTGCTAGAGCTCCCAAGCTTGCAATGAAAAAGGAAGAAAGGAAGAGAAGAGGAGACATTTTGATTGTGAACTACTCCTTATTTTTCTAAGTAGTCTATTTTTCTGCAGGCTAAGATAATGTCAAGAGAATTGTCCATCTTAAGACTCTATAGCATTAACCATCCTGAGACCTGCAGTAAAGAGGAAAGCTGCTTTCTCCAAATAGGAAAGATGGATTCTGCTTGGTTAAGGAACCCTCAATATCCTATGTCCCATAAGATTTGGACACAAACTTGTGTATTCAGCTTCTCAGAGGACACAAGGTCATACAGGGAGTTTTAAAATTCAAACACAACTAAGTTATCAAAAAGTTTTACTTTACTAGAGGCACCATAATGGTTTGTCTAACGTGACCCAGGTTTGTCTATCATAGTAGGTTATCAAAATGTGACACTCCTGAAATATGTTTGCGTAGTATCAAATGCCTGCTAAGACAATGACTTTTTGTAATCACTTGATATTATGGTAAAAAAAAAGCTTTAAAATTAAATGCCCAAAACGCAGTTAACACATTTTTTAATGAGATAGGATGGTCATTGCATGTTAAGTAAATACTGATTGTAAAAAGCAAGTCTAGTGGCTGAGTTTTAATAGCTGTGCAGTAAATAACTGTTTATGCATCATTACGTGGATTTGGAAGCATCAGCAAATATGCTTTTAATAATCAATTGATACTTAACGTATAATATCTGTCTGATTAAATCAAAGGAGATGGATGCAGCCACAGTAATTACTGCACATTGTTACAATGCCATTGGATTAGGAAACATATTTATCGATGCTGAAAAAAAGTCAGAGGTAGATACATATCTCCTTGCCTGTCTTCTTATTGTAGTACCTTGGGCTGTCATCTCATTGATTTCCCAAGATAAGCAATGTTCACCCTAGTCAATACTTGGACGGGATACCACCGAGGGAAACCTAGAGTGCTGAGGGAAGCGGTGCTAATAGTGCAACTGAGATTGCTCTTTCATTTTCCGGAAGGAAAGCGTGATGCTGCAAGTCCTCTGAAGTGCAGCACCCCAGAGGATATATTGCACTCATCTTTCCCCTGCAGACAGCAATCCACAGCTCACGCTGTCAGTGGTGGAACATGAGTCGCTCCTTTCAGGTGGACTCCACTGTGAGTAATCCCATGCCAGCTCTCCAAAATGCTGAATTTTCTAGATGCAGCATTGCTCTCCATTTCACGTCAGAAAGAAACATCCCTATGGGACAGGCTGAAGCTAGGAAGATCGTGAAAGATTCTATCTACCTGCTAAGTATGATTTTCTCACTTCAGAAGTCCCCAGAGCAAATCCTCTGCCAGTTTACTCCTTTACACCTTTAGTGGGGCAGGACCAGTGGCCAAACTGTCAGTAATTGGTTTTGCAGACACTGTGATTACTCTAATTAAAGCCCAGTTCTTGACACAGCTAAAGTAAGGTGGCTTAAAGCACCTACTTCTGGCTGTACCTAACATGACATAGCATGAGCTGAAGATGTAGCTTGGGTTTAGTTCAAAACTTTGGTCACTGGGAACACAAACACGCTCCTGTTCACTGATAGCTGGAATAAAACTACCCTTAGGCCACACATTTAAAGCCAAGGAAAGAAAATTTTGGCATAGGTTTTAAGTTCTTAAATAAACAACACATGCTTATTACAAATGCACAGTGTATGAAAATTTAGCCTGTACTAAAGAAAGCCAGGGAAAATCCTCAATTGTGTACATCGCTGTAGGCTACTCAAAAGCAAATGGGACCGTGGCACTTCAGCAAACATTATGGGCTGGCTCCTTTACTCATATATGTAAAAAGCAGAGAGAACCAACAGTTCCATTCAACCCAGGTCCCAGATTTACCACATGTATTTATCCTTCTTCACACCAAACCCTCTGAAGGCGAAGGCGGCATCTAGAACCAGAGACATGAGTGTTAGCAGGCACTTAATTCCACTGACACCAACAGCAGTCTAGAGACCTGAAAAAAAATGAATCACATAAAACTCTCTTTGAATCTCAAGCGCAGTTACCAGGGGTCAAAGCGCTATATTAAAAAAGGTGAACCTCAAAACGTTGAAAACCATCTTAAAACTTTCTGGAAGCTGGAAAACCAGGCTTTTAATTCCATGCATGTTAGTGAGCCTACAAGGTTAGGAGTTTCAGGGACTTGCCAAAATTGTTGCTTCTGGTCATACTGTAAACAACACTGAAGAAAGACAAAAAATAAAATCCACCTAAAGCCTCTCACCCTCTATCTCCCCAACCACATGCCTGCACTAAAACCAAGCAAAATACAGGAGAAATTGAACCAATGCAGGAAAGCACACAAAACCACCAATTATACTGACTTTACTACAAACAAACAAAGAGCATCAGGACTCATGCCTTCATAAAGGAACAGAAAGCACTATGCCCACTAACATTATTGATAGAGCACCAGTAACAACAATTCTACTTTGGATTCCTAGAGTACCTTTTTATTCTGGGGTCTCAAAGCACTTTACAAAAAGCCAGCTAAACATCACCCTGTTCCATGTTATAAAAAAATAAAAATGCTACACAAACAGTTTCAGTGTCATCAGGCACCTGCAATACTTGAGTCCTGACCCCTTTGCCTTAACAAGACCTTGCTTGCTTGCCTACTGATTGGCAGAGTGGGATAATAGTAACCATCAAATCCTAAGATTTCAGAGGATGGTTCTCCTCTCCCTTGCTCCCAACCTTCCCACCCCAATATATATCAGCACACCTTTAGAAAGAGGCATTATGGGATTTTCTTCACTTTCCTTGAATCATGATGTCAAAAATGCAAAGAATAACATGGGCTCTGAGGGATCACTAGCCCAGCACGTTAAATGGCATCTCGGCAAGAAGTGGAGTGCAGCCCAACACTGTTGGGCTACTTGCTACTAGCAAGTTCTTCTGTAAGCACTGGAATTAGAGACACTTGGTTTTTTGAGGATTGGAATGTGTTGTGTGTGGCATTATTTGGGCTAGAGTTTGGGGGGTTTTGTGGGAGAGGGGTGTGGTTTCATTTTTTAAAGGCTATTCTGGGAAAAAAGTCCGAGTAAGGCTTTTTCCAATACTTGGACGTTGCTGACATTTTTTCTGGATAGAGAGATAGACTCTCTGATGTTCAAATATATAGCTGAGTTCATGCAACTGCAGGACAAACAAGGTCACTTTCCTCCTGTTTTCATGAAAGCTATAAGGAGTGAATGTCTTCAGTTTATTTAAAATCAGTCAAGATGTTCAGTAATTACAGAAGATTGAAAGACAGACAGACACTGTGCTCATAGAAGCCATGTGTCTGTATGAATAGAGGCTAAGAAACAGGTGAACAGAGAAACTAAAAGTCATGTTAGCTGAGAGGTTTACCCCCCAAAAAAAGCCAAGAAGCACTCCGTGTTACATTATCTGAATAGTCCTGCATAAATCGATGGAGCTGCTCAGCAAACAAGGCCTGCAGCATCAGGCCTGGAGAAGGGCTTTCTCCGCTCGCCTTCAGTTGAGATGTGAAACCAACTCTGTATTGACTCCAAGGCCATCACCAGTAATAAGATCAAGCCAGTACAAAGGAGGCGTTGAAAAAACAGCTTGACACAGCCGCAGCGTCAGGGAATAATCCAGCTGCAGGCTCCATTGCGCACGATCCATCAATAGCAGAGGGAGGAGGGAAACCTCCCTCTTCCCAGAGAGGCTGTCTCAGCTATCCCACTCCTCATCCACAGCCAAAGCCTGGCCAGCTGCACAGCCCTGCAACCACGCGTAAGAGATCAGAGGAGCAGCTAGGAAGTGGACTGGTTTGTTTTATTGTTTTGCAACTTCTTATTTATGAAAATGCTCCGAGATCCTGGATACAGATCAAGTTTTGCTGCTCAATATTTATTAGAGTCTCACCTGCCTCACCGGAATGGGAACCGCAGGCACTTTGATTAATGGATTGGAAAAAAGAAATGTATAGTTTCCCTGTCGCCTCGGTAAGCGCCTCTCTGTATCTTGTGCCAAGAGGTTATTTTACAGCATCAGAGTGCTTGGTGAATCTCTTCTGATTGCTTGCTGCCTCCCTACAGCAGCACTGCTCAGAGGTGCGGGGTGGTACCATGTTTTATCCTGTAGCTGGAGGTGGAAGAGCACTGTGGTGCTACGTCAAGTAGAAACAGGCCCGCTCTGCCCAGCAATAAAAGTACTGACTTAAAATATCACCCCAATGGCAGCTGCACGTTGAGGAATAAACCAAGTCCTTCTCTGTGCTCAGAAAGGACCCACCAGTGCCAAAGAGGGATTTCTGGTGGTGGCCCAACTGCTCCCCCAGGGTGACAGCTGTTTTAGCAGAAGCCTGTAGACTCAGGCAGCTCCAGTGTCTGCACCCTGTAAAGCACAAGTGTTAGGCAGGCCTTGTCACTCTGCCTTTCTTCATCAGCCACCTCTGGTTGTGAAATTAAGCTTAGGTCCACCTTTATGCCAGCCTAGTTTCCACTTTGCTCTGGTATGAGGCTGCAGGATGCTTACATTTTCCCACTGGCTAGCCAAGAAGCACTGCTGATGCTTAGACCTGTGGAACACCCAGAAGCAGACCCTACACAGCTGGTTTTACAGCA
>NW_010433151.1:76411-78484 GCF_000710305.1 Buceros rhinoceros silvestris
AGCAGGAATCCTTCCTATTCCAGCAGAGACCTGTTCCCAGAGCTCAGCTTCCCCCCAGCATTTTGAGATACAGCACAAATGCTATGACAGATAGCTGCCATCCCACAGCTCTTGGCCACACTACACTTCTGGGATACAGTAAATTGGGTCAAGACTGCTCCTGCATGATACAAAGAGACCACCAATTCAATCTATACCCTACCTATACGAAGAAAACAGAGTTTTTAATTGATGGTGAAAGCAGAGGATTGATGAGGGTCCCAAAAGATTTATTTTTTTTTAAAGCCTCCTGCATACACTCCCCACATCAAGTACCTGGGTGCATACTACACTGCACTCTCACCGTCAGAGCCAGCAGTGCAGGGCTGAGGAAGCCAAAAGGGGAGAAAGAAGAGAGTGGTGCTTATTTCCTCCAGGAGAGGGCAGTCCCATGCATACACATATCAGTAACTCATTGCACATGCTGGAAATGAATCAGTCCTTCATAATGAAAAAGCCCCGTTATCCCAGCATTCTCAGCTAGTCCATCTTCCCTTGACTGGTACAGGACTGTGCCCTGCAGATGCCTGGAGTCTGTGCAGTTATTTAGCCCTGCACATCGTAATCTTTTATCTTTACATTTTGACTAATAACTTTCTGCTCCAGTGGAAGTGAGTTACTAGCGTGTGCTAGCACCAGGCACAGAGGGGGCCGATGATGCAAAAGTCCAGCATACACACCATTGGCTTTGCCTTTAGATACCCACCTTATGCCTTGTCTGGAAAAGTCTTACCCTTCACTTCTGCCCTGGAAACCTTCCACATAAAACACATCTGTGCTCACATAGACAGATTACTCCAGCTGCAGACTACCCACACCGCCTGAGCTGCCATCCGCCACTTCTTGCCGTGTAGCCACCAGCTGAGGGTCCTCACACTTTGCCAATCTCTTTTAGTCTCCACTTTCCTATTTTCATGCTCTATTTCCACATTTGCCCAGATGCCTTAGACCTGTACTGCAACCCATCCCCTTGTGATTTCTTCAAGGGAAGTTCATTAGCACGTGTGTGATCTACATCTACCGATGTAGAGCACCAGCCAACTCTCCTCACTCCTGGGCTTTTGGAGAGCGTGATCCTGCACCAGGCAGTGCTTCAGCCATTGCCGAAGCTTGTGATGGGACATCCTCACCCCTTCCTGGGGATGTGTAGGTACGAACACATTCAATCTCACAGGACTTTGAGAGGATTTGGCTGAACTTCAATTGATTGTTACTGCAAATCAGGTCTAAACTCATTTGTCCCAACTGCATGATGGATGAAGCTGTACATTACAGCTTCTTCCAAACCCGATGTTTTTATCAAACGATTAGCAGTTCCTGCGGGCCCCACTGAGATATAAAAGGCCTTCTGTTCCCCAAACCACTTTTCCCTGCTCACGCCTTCTCCCTGGATTTTGTATTCAGCTTAGGGCCTCCAGAAGTGTCTGGAGGAATTCATTTCCTTCTCAGCCCACCCCTCCTTCTCCCGAATGAAAACTAGAGCTGGTTTTTCCAAGTTGGATTCGCAGGAGAAATATGAAAGCTAAAGGCACACAGTATAAATAAACATGCAATGGGAACACAAGAGGCAAAACACAGAGGCCCAACGCAGACGGGAGAGACAATACAGCATAACAAATAGTGAGCTGTGCTTCGCCTGTGGCATTTTCCAGCTACATCAATAATTATATAATACAACGGTCGCTGATTTCTCAGGCGCCGATCGATACCAACAGTGGTGGCACCCCACTCTGTGGCAGGTTGCAGACTGAGGGGCTGTTCACAAGCCCTCACTTTGCCCGTGCCAGGGATCGATGATTGCACTTTGCAGGCAGCACCAAGGGCTAGGGAAATGGCAAGCGTATTCTCCAGACTAAAGACATGGGCGTCTGTCCGTGGCATGCGACGCTGGCACTGGTAGGAAATGGCTTACAGCTGCCTGCAAAAGATGCAGTCTAGGTACTGCTTTGCAGCACTGAGGTGCTGTTGGTCAGCAGGAGGTTGAAAGAGGATTCATCCCATGAGCATCTCACATGCTGCAAACTTAACTCAGCA
>NW_010433151.1:78576-89294 GCF_000710305.1 Buceros rhinoceros silvestris
AGGAAGCAGTTTGACTGTTAAGTGTACAGGTATGAATGTACCCACTTGTCAGAGCTTCCAGCACAGCAATTAGGGGACATGATACCATTAGAGGCATCCATATTCTTCACAAAAAGAATTATCATTTTCTAAATACTGCAGCAGGGATGCTAAAAATAAAATAAATTGAAAAAATTGAAAAAACAGAACAATTTTGTAGACAGATCGTAACGAGCACCTCTGCTTCCAAGAGTGGACTTCTGCTAACCCTCGCCAAATTCCCATTTTAAGTGTACCAAACATTGTGCTAGAGGGGAAAAAAATACAGGAAAATCAAATGAAGAAAACACTGAGAACAACAACAACCACCACCTTCTTTTCTGTTGTTAGCTGGCTTGGGATTCCCATGAAGAGCAAGCCTGAAATATAGATTTCAAACCATTAATATTATTATTAAAATGCTAGCCTGAGAGAATTGGCAGAAGCTATGTCTGATCCATGCAACTTCCCACAAATGACAATTACCTCTAAAAGCTTCCCATGCCAAATCTAATTAAATTGAAAGAGACATTTGCAAACACAGATTTTTCTTCAGGAAAGTGGACCTTTTGTGCTAAACTGACCAATATAAAAAAAACCCCAAACCAAACCCCAAAACCAACAGCCAGAAGATGTGGACAGTGCGTTGTTGCTTTGTGTAATTTAACTGTAAATTGGCTTGCAGTGTGTGTTATAATCTTAATGGGTTGCAAGCTGTCTCTGGTCAGGCTTTGTCTTGTATTTGTTAAACAAGCATTCTGATACCACTATGTAAAATGTCAAGTGATATAATTGGCCCTCAGTCCTACAAGACCTTCCTTCAGACAGAACTCACATGTCATTGGGAATTTCAACTGATTTCCCTGCTGGAAGGCAGGATTAAAGGTCTGCCTACTGCAAAAATTGAAAAACTCATAGCATTGACATATTCATCTTGCCAATCAAAGAGTAATAAAAAAAAAAGAAGCGTCTCTGAAAGAGATCGTTCTAAACACCAAGAAATCCCCAAATTAACAATAATAAAAGAATACTTGCATCCACTGGACTATGGAAGTTTGTGGCACATTTCACTAGCATTAGTCACAGAGCCAAGTGCCTGAGTACCACGACAGATAGGCTATAGTATAAAATCACCATTGTAGAGGAGGATACTATTCTTAGAACTCCCACTACAGCCAAAAGCAGAGGTTTGCTCAGCCCTCTTTGGGGGCACGCACAAATCTGTAACTAGATCTCTCGGCTGAACTGTTTTACCTAGTAAGAGCCAGTTGCTACATAAGGATCCATGATTTGCAAAGACGAAGAGGCATAGGAAGAAAAAAATGGGTCATCCTGTAATCAAGATGGTATGGCTACAAAAATTTTCCCTGTGTAAAATACATTGCCTTTGCTGCAATTAGTGCTGCCAGCTGATCACGAGAATGCATGCAGAGAAAGTATGCTTCCAGTAAGGGCTGGTCAAAACATGAAAGACTGTTGAACTTGGGATTGGTCTTTCCTCTCTTAACAGTTATTAACAGGTATGATGCATTTACAGAGATCACACAACGTATAAAAAATCTGATATTGGCAGAACAAATGCTTGGATATCATATTCCTGTTACTGATGAATAATGGAGGTCAGGAAAAAGAAAAGCAACCTGCCCAAGATTTCAAAGAGGCCTGTGGTAAATAAAGGCAGTGAAACCAAACCCTTTGACTCCTAGCCAAATACCCTCTTGTCTGGCAGATTCATCAGAAGAGTGATGGAATGGGTTAAAAGTGGGAAATCACTGCAGCCCGGTTAGTAGCATGTTAAGTCACAGTAATCTGATTTTCAAATCTGTGTCTGTACACTGGAGTGGCTGCTCTTTTACCATTTTCTACCACTATCAATTTAATACAGTTCAGAGCTGCTAGATTCAAACCAAACCAAAAAAACCCATTTGGGCCAAGAGCATAGATATGAATATTTACAAAAGTTTTACTAGTGAAAACATGAGGTAGAGACAACCCAAATATTTGTCAGATAGAGGAACAAGCAGATTAACAAAACCTGTACTGGCATAATGCTCTGGGTTTGCTCTTTGTCTCTCCCTGCCATCTAATCAAGCCCCTTTGGAAGACTCTTTCCTGTAAGGACTCTCGCTCCATTGCATGCTGATGACTGATAATGCAGTCAGCACATTGTAAAGGGGAGCTGCTTTCCACTGTGAAGGGACAAACCCTAATTTGCCATAGCTGTGGGTCAGATGCAAGTTAAATGAGCTGGAGCAGGACACAGCCACACCCTCCATTGCTGGGCTATGCAAGCTGCACGCGTGCACACAAAATCAATTACTTTAGGCTCTTCTGAATGCGACAGGAGAAAATTACATCTGAGCTCTGGCCTCAGCCAATCAATCCTGCAGTAGCCTGATTTTTCTAGGAATGATGCTGCAGGCAAGGCTTCTGTGACCTACAAAGAGGAAGGTCTTAGTTCAGTGAGCTCTCTAGCTCTCCTTTTCTGTTCCCTCTCAGTCTTGCTACTGCCCTCGTCCATGAGGCTGTTTCATCACAAGCTCACTACAAGAGCTATGTTTACCCAGTTAGGACATCAAATAGCACATGACTCATGCCACCAATTGCGAGAAGTAATTGAAGCTCAAACACCAAATATCCAATTTTATTTGCAACAGTCACTTGTGATCAACCTGCAGAACAAAACTCACCTTCCTCACTTATGTAGTAGCCACTCCCTAGGACCTAACTGTTCCCAGACATTATAAGTCAAGAAAGAGAGAGGAGGCAAAGTGAGTTGCAGTATTCAAGACTGCTTCAGATGCAACAGAAGTCAAGCATAAAAATAACCAGGACTCCGCTTGTTTGCTTCCAGAGCCCGTCAGGCCTTGTAAACTCGCAAATCTCTTGAGCATCCCATCCTGTGTAGGAGAACAGGCAGAATGAGGTGTGAAAGAGATGGGCAGTTCCTTGTGGAAAAAAACCCCAAAACCTAAAACAAAAACCCCCACCAAACCCCCAGATCCCTGCAGAAGAAAGGGCCCTGTAGAAAAACGTACATAGTCATTACCTCCATTTATATCTTTAACAAGTACCAAAAGGGTCAGTGCATGAAGTTTTCCTCCTTAGTAATGAATGAGGACACTGCCAGCCTTGCAAATTCTAAGTTCTGTTGGTTTACCTGAATTGCAGTTATGGTCTTAAGAACATATGAGCATAAAAAAAGACTACTAAGAAAGCACTGCTACTCACAACCATGCTAAATCTGCCACTACGGTTTTGTTGCTCTGTCCATCTGCACTTGTCACAGGGATACTGCAGGCAAGCAAGACTACCAGCAATAAGCTCCCCTGAAGTTAGGATGCTGTACAGAAAGATGTTTTTCTAGATTGTTTTCTAGAAAAGTTCAAACCAGGACCCAACCCAGTGAACTGGAAGTCAGTGGTTCCACCATCTTGTCAGCACACCCGCACTTGTCTTGGTTTCCTCTCTTTCAACTCAGTGGTCTCTGCAAGCTAGTTCTCACTGCATGCATTTCACAGACTGATGACTCATTCTCAAAAATGACTTAGATGCATCAGAGCTCAAATCTCATTGACAACTGATGAGCTCTGCCCTCCCGAGTGACCAAAGCCCAGATTTCTAAAGGCTATTTAAATGCCTTAATAGTAGCTTACAAACCTAGTGCACAAAACCCCAAATTTAAAGCAATATAAATAAATATCCACAAGTGAAGCTAAATGGATATAGAAAAATTGAATCTCTGATTATATTTGTATCTGCATACACCTGAATCATCTTGGAAGGTGAAATCTTCAATCCTTCACTCACCAGAATGCCTTCTGTCCTGCCTAAACAGAGGGTGTCTTCTAAAGACAAACTCAAAATGAGTCAATGTGATGCAATCTGCATAACAGGATTTTCCCTGTAAAAGAACTGAGAGTTTAAAAGCCCCTGACTGCAGCACAGGAAACAAAAGTCTACATGCTTGATGATTTCCACAGGTATGTCAGACTGCAGCAAAATATATCCTATATCTGTATCTGTGCAACCACTGACACAGTATTTGCATTAGCATGTCATGTTCTTCACAAGCCAGGTTGCCCAGGCCGCAGTTGTCTACCTAAAACAAGGAGAACTTGCTTTGTGTACCAGACTGGAGTAGAGGTTAACCAGTATAGGATCACAGTGGATATTTCCAGGGCTTTATAGCTGGAGAATATATAGTGAAATTTGGCCTCATGTTTATCAGGATACAACACGGTTTTCATGAAAAAGTCAATGTTTATCACAGCACCTCACAGCAATATCTGATTTAAAACAAGTCGATCATCTTCTCGGTACTACATGGTGTATACAGGAGGATGTCACTTGCTGCAAGATGGTGCCTTTTTAATAACAGGCTCCATGCTGACAAATAAATAAACCCACAAAAGCAGCACACCAACAGTCAGAGCAACACAATGTTAACCTCAAAATTTTGTAAGAGCTGAGGCTATGCCAGAACAAAATAGAAACAAACCAATATGGCACAAAAAAATCTCAAGCGCGGTTTGCCGAAGTCATTCACTGAAGATGCCCAAGCACAAAATGGCAGAGCATCATTGATACACTTGGCTGTCAAGTAGTCGATTCCATTTTTCTTCCTCAACTCTCTAAATACTAGATCCAAAACACATGACAAACTCACCATCAACAGAATGAACACTCAGAAGACGGCAGATGCCAGAAATACAGACATGCCGAGAGGGGGGTGAATTGAAACCTCCCTGACCATGAATTCTGGAAAAAAAGAGTTCAAGTTCACAGACGTGGAACCAACACACAAGGTGCTCTGCTTAGGTTACAACACATTTCTTTTTTTGTCCTTGCACTTTGGTGGCTCTTGTATTCTAGGTGACATTTCTCCAGCTGACAGTGGCATCTGAACAATGCCTGGACCTTTTTAAGCTGAGGTTCTGTTAATAAGCACTGAAAATGCATCTGTTAATGTTCAAGAAAACATTGGCTTTCTTATGGAAGAAAAAAAAAAAGAAAATACTTGCTCTCATTAGCCTCCAACATACTGTTCATGATGCATATAAAAATTGGCTCTGCTATTGCTAATAAACAGAAGAGAGCCCATGCAGATTTAAGTACTTGGACAAGTGTAATGTGTTGCATTAAGGAAATGCAGCAAACCTATTTTATAAGAAATATAAAGGGAATTCTTCACTGAATTTGCTGAATACAGCTCTCCTCCATGAATGCAATCCTGGCTGTCAATGCCAATGGTATTCCTAACTCCTGGCCAGGATTAACTAACCACTGTGGGAGCTCACTGCAGCTCTATCTAGAAAGGTAGAGTTGAAAGACACGTGGGTCAATCCACAGAAAAGGTTTCTTGCTTCATCAAGCAAGCGTGGGATGAATAAGAACAGAATCCGTTTATCAACAGTACATTAAAACTCCAGGGCTTCAAAGTTTATTTCTTTTCAAATCATGGCCTGCCTGCTCATTTAAATGTGATTTCATGAAAATCTCTCAGCATTCCAAAGGTATCTTGGGACCTGGCTTTCCTCCTCCCCACCCTCCAACTGCTCTTCTCACATTCTTTCAGTTCATCCACATTGTACAGCAATGAGAATCTCATCTCACTGTCTGCCTGTGTGACCCAGTGAGCAGCTAAGACAGGAGGTCAGAAGAGATCTTCAGCAGTGGAAAACATCAGTTCTTAGCAAGGCTTCCAAAAAGATATCTAACTGCAATTATGTCAGACAGGTTGTCCTATTTTATTCAATAATATTGGGAAGACTAAAAGGTTTCTTCCACAGCTGTAAGACCAAGGTTTCCTCTCAGAAAGACAAGAGGGTCCAAACAAGAGAATGTGGACTCATGAATTCCAACTTCATACAGAGAGGATCTCCATACTACCACATAGTCAGGCATTGGTGCCAACTACAACAAATCTCAGGCTGGATTCTACAGGCAGTGTGTGATGGATTTCTGTGGGGAAATTACTTATCCTTTCTGTGATTCCATTTCACTGTAGGGAAGAGTTATGTCTCTAGGATTAAAAAAAATAAAAAAGTACAACCCTTCCCACATTACACCAATTAATTAAAAATGTTTTCTAAAAATACACTTTCACTAGCCTTCTGCACTAGTTACACAGAGGATTCGGGGTGGGGATGTGGAATATGAAAGCATGAAACTCCCACTGAGTTTCAGAGTGTTATAATGGATAGTTAAGGCAACTTTCACATTTGCTCAGCACAATGTCCAGGGATGCCAAGAGAACCTTTGCCCTCTTCTTAGGAAAATAACACAATGAACTTCTACTACGAGTCACGGGAGAATTAACGTTCACACTTTCAGCCAGCATTAAAGTGACTTTAATTTGATTTAGTTTAATTCCCTTTAAAGGAAAATTAAACGAAATCAAATGAAGGCCATTTTTAATTCTGAACGAATGTGTATGCACACATCAGTTTAATACAGTTTACATAATCCACTTGAAACCCACCTTGTTACTTAATTCAGATCAACTTTCCCGTGTGCTCCTGCCTAGACAAGCCCTTAGAGATAACATTATCCATCCTCAAGGAGCAGTCGCATTTCATTATTGACACCTAACTCTAGGGAGAGTTACTCTAGAAGGGACAGTGTAGTTCAACCCAATTTATATGTCTGTCACAGAGAGAACAACGCTCAGTATACAGCTACAACAACAATTAATATACTGGGAATTGTTTTTCCATTAGTCACTAATTACACCAGTAGACCAGTAATAGAGGAGCCTTGTTGCTGGCAGAGAAACCATAGCTCCAGAACTATTGAATTGATAGTTCAGAGCCTGCCTCTTTATTCCCTAGGGATACCCTGCACTTTTGCCATCAGTTAGCTGAAAACACCACAGATCATACAGATCCAAAGGCAAAGGCTGTGTATTGCAGACCACTGTTTAAGAACTTCTGAATTATGGCATTTGCATGAGACGAGCCAAGGTGAGTTCAGTGACTGAACAGAATTGCTTCCAGTCTTTGTCACAATATATAAGAAGAATAGTTTGTCACTGAAGATTTTTGCTTCCCCTTCAAAATATAGGAGAAGCATGGCAACACCGCTCCTGCATTGTCTCATCAGGCTATTGCAAACACAAAAGAAAATGCCAGCTCTGGTCAAGAGTGATTTTGAAGGACCCTTGTTTAGCCAGACATCTTGCAAAAGCTAAAAAAGTGTAAGAAGCGAGAGAAGAAGAATGGATCATAACAAAGCTTTTAAAAGAATGTTGCAATAAACTCCAGTGCATTGGGTGACCCTGCACAGTCAGGGAAGGGGCACCAATGGGCCCAGCTCCACAGCTTTTTTTTTTTTTTGGTATGATCTTCTCCCCACGTTTTTTTTTTGTCCATTGCTGACTGCATGGCCTCATTCTACGAACACATTGTGATCTGTGCTCTCATGTGACCCAGCCAATTCACAGCTCCAACACTGCTGCATGTTGTAAATGTTTAAGGAGAGCCATGGAGGAGTGGTCCAGCCGTGTCGATGACAGAAGAGCAAAATGAGAAGCAACCATCCTTCTTGCTATTCTCTTCACCATAGCAACTTAGAACAGAAGTGTAATTGTCTCACCTTTCCCTTCATCCCACTAAAGCAAGCACCCAGGGCTTAAGGGCCTTGGAAAAATGCCAGTTTCCAATCTCCAAATGTCAATTTCCAATCTGCATTTAGTGGAAACTTTTTGCCTTTCACCAATGACAGATCTTACCAAGGAATCTGTGATTAGAGGAAGCTCCCACTTGATATGGGATAAGGGATAGAGACAGTGTGACAGAGACAACATTACATGTTTTTGTAACAAAAGCCCACACCTCCAGAAACTGCTCACCAGAACAAGTCAATGAACCATTTTGATGTTATTATTTGGAATTCTAACTTTTAAAATTAAAGCCTAGTCAACTCATCTTTGGTCCAACTGCACTGATCTTGAGTCAACAATTCCAGGAAAACAAAATGCCTCTATTTCCCTCCCATTTCTCATTTTTGTTACTACAAATAGGAATAGGAAAAAGAGAAAATTTCATATGCTATATATTCTTTTTTATGCATAAATTCAGGAAAATATAATCCAGTGGACTTGAGTTTCAATTCAAAAATGCTAAGTCATCCCCAAACCTGATGAGTTCTTTATTGTCTATGACAAGTATCAAGGAACAAAGATTAGCCTCATAATGAAAATTCAATCACATCCGTAACTACTCATAGACTACCATTCTGCTCCACAAGGTACAAGTGAGGATAATTGATAAGATGGATTGAATGATCCAATAGGTTTAGCTTCTGCAAGTTTTCATGGCAAAGACTTTGTCTCACCTTAAATCAGTAAAGTACCACATTTATCCATGGAGTTAGAGAAGCATTGAAAGAAGAAAGCCTGATCAGCTGAACCCTTCTAGAAGAAAGATGCCTTTATGCCAATCAATAATAAAAACACAGAGACAGGATTGGGACCCATCACACAGACAGCATCTTTTATACAAGGGGGAAGATGGATCTGGAACTTGCACTGTCTTCATTTTCATTGCACAGACAGGTAAGCTAAGGCATAAACTGATTAATGAACCGACTTTAAAAAAGCCTGTGGCAAAGGCAGGAATTAAGTTCAGCTCCCCTGAGGATCAGTCCAGCATCTTAACAAACCCATATCCTTCCATTCTGAATTACTGTGGCTTTCCTTTGTAATTAAACAGCGTGGATTTGAAGGGGCTGATTTTAACTGCCATTTTACTCGAAGAACTTGCACTGGTCAAGTGGGGAAGAATTGCCTTGCCAACTTAAAAAGGCTTTTCCTTTACTTAATTCCAGGCTTCTAAGCTTTCAGAAATAGAAAATATTGCATAAGCAACAGTACTGAACAATTCCAAAGCCATGTTGAAAGACCTTTTTTATACTCTCTCATTTTGATAGCTGGTGCTTTTCCTGTAGATAGCATATGGTTAGAGAATAACGTATGTGGGTTTAATGTCTGGTATGATAATATCCGAGGTGAAGATATTGAAAACCCAATTAAAGCATACTTTAGGATATTGGTATATTTTTGATTTCCAGCCTTCTCTGCCCCCTCCCCCTCCGCCCCCCCATCCACCTCCATTGCATCCAGGAGCTCTTCCTGAGATCTGAAGCTAGAAGTTACATGCTGAATCTTTTCTCCTTGTAACTCATAATCTGAAGTTCTTTGTACTTCTTCAGTATCTGATGATCTGAAACCTCTTAACAGTCTCAAAAATCCTTATGCTCCTTTCACAGAAGAGGACACTGAAGTGATGAGACAGGGATAATTGCTATCAAGGACAAAACAAGATGGGGACACCAAAGTCTTGTCTCTTAGCACAAAGCCCAGGGTCAATAGAGGTTCTACCCGGTGGGGCAGAAGTGTGGCCTGGCTAAACAGAGAGCTTTGGCTGGAACTCGGGAAAAGAAAAAGAAAGTCTATGGCCTATAGAAGAAGGGGCAGGTCACTCAGGAAGGCTTACAAGGATTTTGCAAGGCTGTGCAGGGAGAAAATTAAAAGGGTCAAAGCCCAACTAGAACTTAATCTGGCCACTGTCATAAAAGACAATAAAAATGTTTCTATAAAAACATTAACATCAAAAGGAGGGCTAAGGAGAATCTCTGTCCTCTACTGGATGTGGGAGGAAGCGTAAAGACGAATCATGAGGAAAAGGCTGATGTTCTGACTGCCTTCTTCACCTCAGACTTCGAAAGTAAGACTAGTTGTTCTCTGAGTGCACAGCCCCTTGAGCTGGAAGGCAGAGATGAGGAGCAGAATGAAATTCCTGTAATCCATGAGGGAATGGTTAGTGATCTATTGCATCAGTTAGATGCACGTGAGTCTATGGGGCTGGATGGGATCCATCCAAGGGTACTGAGGGAGCTGATGGAAATGCTCATCAAGCCACATTCCATCATTTATCAGCAATCCTGGCTAACTGGGAAGGTCCCAGTTCACTGGAGGTTAGCAAATGCGACAGCCATCTACAAGAAGGGCCAGAAGGAGGACCCAAGGAACTACAGTCTGTCAGTCTGACCTTGGTGCCAGGGAATTTTACGGAGCAGATCATCTTGAGTGTCATTACAAGGCATGTACAGGAAAACCAAGTGATCAAGCCCAGTCAGCATGGATTTATGAAAGGTAGGTCCTGCTTGATTAACCTGATCTCCTTCTATGAAGAGGTGACCTGCTTAGTAGATGAAAGAAGGGCTGTGGACGTTGTCTACCTGGAATTCAGAAAAGCCTTTGACACTGTTTCCCACAGCATTCTCCTGGAGGAAATGACTGCTCATGACTTGGATAGGTGTACTGTTCACTGGATAAAAAAAAAAAACACTATCTGGATGGCCAAGCCCAAAGAGTGGTGGTGAATGGAGTCAAATCCAGTTGGTGGCTGGTCACAGGTGGTGGTCCCCCGGGCTCAGTATTGGGGCCTGTCCTCTTTAACATCTTTATCAACAAGTTAATTGAATGCACCCTCAGTAAATTTGCAGATGACACCAAGTTAGGTGGGAGTGTTGATCTGCTTGAAGGTAGAGAGGTTCTACAGAGGGATCTGGACAGGCTGGATCAAAGGAACGAGGCCAATGATATGAAGTTCAACAAGCTCAAGTGCTAGATCCTGCACGTGGGTCGCAACAACTCTATGCAGTGCTTGGGGAATAGTGGCTGGAAAGATGCCTGG
>NW_010433151.1:89402-95044 GCF_000710305.1 Buceros rhinoceros silvestris
AGTATGCCTGGTGGAAGCAACCTAGGGATGTTGGTCAACAGCCAGCTGAATGTGAGCCAGCAGTGTGCCCAGGAGGCCACGAAGGGCAATGGCATCCTGGCTTGTATCAGCGCTAATGTGGTCAGCAGGAGCATGGAAATGATTGTCCCCCTGCACTTGGCACTGGTGAGGCCACACCTTGAATACTGTGTCCAGTTTTGGTCTCCTCACTATAAGAAGGTCACTTTGGAGTGTGTCCAAAGAAGAGCAACAAAGCTAGTGAAGGGTCTAGGGCACAAGTCCTGTGAGGAGCAACTGAGGGAACTGGGATGATTTAGCCTGGAGAAAAGGCAGCTGAGAGGAGATCTTATCACTCTCTACAACTACCTAAAAGGAGGCTGTAGGAAGGTGGGGGTTAGTCTGTTCACTTAAGTAACAATTGATAAGATGAGAGGAAATGGCCTGAAGTTGCACCAGAGGAGATTTAGGCTGGATATTAAGAAAAATTTCCTTACAGAGAGGGTTGTGAAACATTGCAACAGGCTGTCCAGGGAAACAGGAGAGTCACCATCCCTGGAGGTATTGAAAAGGCATATAGATGTGGTGCTTAGGAACATGGTTTAGTGGTGACATGGTTTAGTGCTGGGTTAACAGTTGTACTTGATGATCTTGAAGGTCTCTTCCAAGAAAAACTGTGATGCAGCTTCTGCCATCATTTATATTCCTCTTGCTTGTTTGATCAATGAAGTTTTCTTACCATCACTGCACAGTGCTGCCTTACATGGTACAGAGGAGAAAATAGAAGTACTACTGGAACATGATCAGAGAAAGCAATAATTTCAAGAGGCAAGGAATGAACCATAGTCTCTCAGAAGAGCTCCAACTGCTGTCCAGAATTTTTCCTGATCCCTCCTAAAATATATGGGAGAGCACACTGTAAGTTTAGTCGAATTGTTTGCATGCTAAACTGAAGAGTTGAGCATCACTACACATAACAAGACCTCCTCCAAGACAAGCACTACTAGGACAGAAGAGAGATCTTTGTTCTATTTTCTCTCTCATCAATGCTCAGGAACACCTGCTCCTGGAAACTGGACTTAAATTGGTTTGTGCCAGATCTGAGAGAACATACACCTGAACTGTTTATATGTGTAAATCGTACCCTGACTACCATAATGGCAGGTGTTAACCTTGTCATGTGAAATATTATTCCTAGCCTACTTGCTTCTGAAACTCCTCCAACTTCCCAAATTTTATTAATAGTATAGCAAATAGTATATCTAAAACATTATGCATATGGTACTCCTTTATTTCAGTGGACCACTCAGTTGCTATAAGAAACCAAAACTACCCTTTATGTAATTTACACAGATGTGAAGATTTACATTGAACCCCTTGGTCACCAGTTCCAAGTAAACAAACAAGGGTCACTGCTCTATTTATAACTTTGAGTCCCATACAACCACCTAGGAGAAGTTGATCACATCCCTGTTTTACAGAGAAGGGGAAAACTATTAGAGTGAGCCTCCTAATCCAGCGATGAGAGACTAAAGGAAACAAGTGCACCAGTCCTTGGATTAGCACATAGTCCCATCTCTCAGCTTTGACTACAAAGAGACCGTTAGTCCCCGCATTTGGGTCTATACGCGTTATAGTGCATTCAGGTAACCACCTATCTCGAAATCATTTTGGTTCTCATAAGCCCCTTTGCACATCACCACCAACATTCACCTTTTCCAGTAAATACCTTTGTACTGTTTGCTGGTGGAGTAGCAACGAGTATCTCAGAGATCTGACTCTTGATAACTAAGTCAGTCAGAGCCTTGGTGACTTCCAGTGCTTATACCCAACTAGACTGGAGGTCTTGGCCAAGGTGTACATGCAGTGGTAGCACAGCAGCTGAAGGCAAGACGCACCTTTACAGTAGGAAGGTGAAGGAGACAAACAGAAATTCCTTCTCCAGTGATGCCATCCTTCTGCAGCACGCACTTTGTCTGCCTGGCTGTAGATGTACTGGAGGACCAATTGGCAGCAAACGAAAAAGCCAGCATTTTAATACTGGATAATAACAGGAAAAATCCACTCTGCATTGTTTCCTTTTGAGCCTTTTGCGGGTGTTGCCTTGTTTGCCGGCTCCCGAAACATGCTCTTTCCAGAGGGGATAGCTGTGTGTGCCCTGCTTCCCACACTTTGCTGTGGATTTAAATATGCAGGCATTGCTGCTAGGTGAGTGCCATTTGAATTGACAAACTGGGATTTCTGCTGTGCGCTTCGCACTTAATGCAGCACTGCCTGGGCTTTGAAGGCAACGGCTTGTTGCCTTGGGGTCTGAAACTAACAAAGCCGAGTAGAACAAGCCCAGGGCTCCCGTTGGATTGCTCGATCAAAGCCTAATATTAAACAGCACTGTTTTCATAACTACTATTCCTGGGCACTTGGATAGTAAGACAAAGGAGATGAAGTTAATTTCTGTTATCATAGCCTGGTGCAGCTGCAAAGGGCCCTGGGAGAACCCACTTTCTCTTGATGGCTTAAGCAGCCCGTGCCTTTGGAGGAGCTCCCATTAAGCAAACAGGGGTTCAAAAGCTTGTCAGATGCGCTACTGTTCCCTGCAAAGCTGGCAAATGTGCCCCTGTTCCTTTCCCCAGACATCTAACACACATCTTGTTACAGACATAAGGAAGCATCCCTCTCTTTGACCACTTCCCTGCACCTCACAGCTCTCCGCTTCACCTTTCCTGTCACCAGCATTGCGCATTTCAGTGCCCAAGGACATCCAAACTAGGGAAGTCTTGCACTTGGCATAGGTGTGCTGTGCAAAGAGACCAGACAGAGAATGAGTCCTCCAGGTTCTACTCTGCCATCAACCTAGCTCATCACCTTAGATAAGAATCTTAAACTTTGGTTTGTACATGATCAGCTGGAATTAACAAGACCCAGACAGGCTTTGGTGGTTTTCTTGTTTTTAAGTTGCTGGCAGACGAAGGTATAGTATGCATCATATCTTTTTATACCCTTAGATATGACTGGTGATGGAAATAACTGAGTGGTTTTGCAGGAGAAAGTGGAAACCGTGTCTTGATGAGAAGCACTGCTTGGGATATTCAAAGCAATTTAAGATGCCTCTCATATAAACTGTCATGGTCATGGCCAGCAGGTCACCTTAAGAATGGATGCTTGTCTGTAGCAATGCTGTCATAGGTACTTTGGGCTCCATTTTTACCTCCTTACTCTTCATCCATATTTGAGCATAGAGATCATTTATGGAAAACTGTCAGTTTGGTTGCAGTAAGGACAAGGATAATAAGAAAACTGGATGACTGAATGAGATTACTTAAAAGGAGGAAGGAGCTCCAGAGAGCTTTGTTTAAAGTCTCCCACTTCACACTGCATGTTGTTTCTCTGAGGTCAGTCAGATAAAAGCAAAAAACAGTGTTTAACAAATTGGGGATAGGGCAAGGAAACAGTACACTTTGAGATGAGCAGGGTACTCATCTGCATCAATGGACAAGGACATACGTATTTTCATCCTCTCAAACTGGGAGCTCACCTTGGGTCTCTAACATCTACAAAGACGTTCCCAGAAACCTGATTACTCCTGTATATCAGTACAGCCATTCTGGATTTCACAAACTGATTTAATTCACACTTGCTCTGACCTTTATTCTCAAGTTCCCCAATTAGCTGAAAAATACTGAAAAGGCTTGCTGCAAAATTTCTCTATAGATCCATCATTGATCATCACAAAATCAACAAAAATGCAACATCAGGCTTGAACAAAAGGGATACAGTTATGTCCAGCTATATGCTGATGCCTTACATATTTTCCTGATGCTAGAGTTTTGCTACTAAGTGGTCAGTACAGATCTCCAACAATTTCAGAACAGAAGTTTCCATTCTAATTGTTGAAAGCATAAAAAGAAAGAGCTGTTCTCAATCCAGAAGAGAGCTACCCAGTCCTCAGTTTTAAAGCAAACCTTCTAAATGTAAATTGCTGCATTATTTAAGTTTATTGAACATCTAACACCAGGAAATGTGCAATTCATAAAATTTTCAGTGAATATGCACGAGTGAGACTTTGATACATTTTTAAAATGTGAAATTATCAAAGTCTTATGCAGCATTGACTTTGGCCATATACAGTAGAGGTAATTGAAAGCGCAGATCTAACTTTAAAAGAGCCCCATGAAAGTGGTAGTGTGTGCTTTATTGTCTCTTAGTCATTTGCAACTCAAAGATGCCAAGTTTATACACGAAAGATGTTCTTTTTGCCAGCCTGCACTGCAAGACACAATTGAATCTAAGAATTTAGGTAGGTCCTTTGCTTCCAGCACTTGTATCACTAGTTCTACAGTTTCTACAAGCTAAATAATGTGTCAAACTATCCAGATGCAACCTTAAGCCCCAAATCAGACCTCATAAGAAATTTGCTGTCATCATGGGGAGGATTGAAGATCCTCTATTTGGACTACTCTCTACAAAGAGAACTAACCAAACAGGAACAAACTGCATTTCACAGAAGGGTAAAGGTACCTCAACTCAGGAGGGCAGAACAGTCTTTGATCAAAAGACACATGCATTACAATTCATTCTCCTTTTTCTCCCCTCGCTGAAACGTACCCGTTTAGAATTTTCTTAAACGCAAGTTGGAAAAGGTATTGCAGAAAACAACTAAATCAAATGACACATCTTCAGCCTCCTAGAGAAAGACAGTGTAAATACAGCCTGAAGCCTCTGCTCCCTGAAATGGGATTAGGGACTCCATATTGGGTCTGCCTAAAACAGACAAATAGCCCTTACAGCTTTTTTTTTTTCCTTCTTCCTTATTTTTCCACACAAAAATCTACTAAAGTGCCTTCAAGAGATGTTAGGCAAATTTCTACCCTGTAGCAACAAATAAGGTCACAAACAAGAAAGTTAACTCCAATGCAGAATTCATGGTGTTTAAAAACATTAGATCATACCCTCTCAGGATGACCCTGGTGCAGGAAGGAGACATCATAGAAGCTCTCGGGCTGTGCTGCTAGAAGCACATCTTGGTCCCCACAGTTTTTGTCATAAAGCTGCAGCAGCAGGAAACATAAACTGGGATATTTGGTTGATGTTTAATGCAGGAGGATGCCTCCCCTTCCCTTTCAGCTCCAGCAAGCCACTGTCAGGAGCAAAAAAAAGGAATTGGCCACACTGACTGGAGGCTGCAGGACAGACACTACGCTGCACATTTTACAAATGCAACAGAGCTGCTCATCTCCAAATCTGCAAAGGGATTTGGTCAGGAATTTGGAGGTCTCTGTTTTACAGCCACAGCATCATGCCCACTATTGTCTGCTGAAATCCCTGCAAGGACTGTGTCCCGCTGCCACCTCTGCTCACAAAGCCAACAAGCACTTCCCAGCCATCCACGGTGACAAGTGAGGGCTATCCCACAGCCTGCCCTTCAGCACAGTAAGCCAAAGCAGAGAATCATGGAGCTCTGTGCCTTCAGCAGTGCGAACTTTTTTTTTCCTGTGTCTGTGTGGCAGGTGCTGACCTTTTTTGTGCACCTCCTATCTAACGAGCACCACACTGAATGCTTGTAGTCACAGAGCCCTAACTCTAACAATATACAGTGGGCTAAAAGAGCGACTTGGAGTGAAAAATGAGACCTGTTCAATTCAGATCAT
>NW_010433152.1:0-2734 GCF_000710305.1 Buceros rhinoceros silvestris
GAAGAGTGGCCACCAAGGCTCCTCGTGAGCCTCCCCTACATCTCATACCCTGCTCCTGCCTTACCAGGAGGTCATTTCCTTCTCCCTCCCCAGACATGACACTGCGAATCAGCTTCCTGCCCTTATCTGGAGATGGTTCCAAAGCTTGGAGGGAACACCCCGAAGCAGATCAAACAAGCTATTTTTTGTTGTAACAGCCTGCACTTTTCCCCCTCATGCTGTGTCTTCGGAAACAAGGATGCACCCATTAGAGTATCAACACTTAAAACCAGTAATCTAGTAATTTCTCCCATAAACTCAACGTCCATGTAGCAAAGGTTTTATTCTTCTTATTGATATCTCTGATAAACGTAATGTGGCTTAGGGGATGAGTCCCTTGATACTTTTCTATGTATATATTTAAAATAGATTGAATAAGTCTTGGATTATGGGCATGTGCAGTTCTCCCATAAACTCAACGTCCATGTAGCAAAGGTTTTATTCTTCTTATTGATATCTCTGATAAACGTAATGTGGCTTAGGGGATGAGTCCCTTGATACTTTTCTATGTATATATTTAAAATAGATTGAATAATTCTTGGATTATGTGCATGTGCAGAATTGCAAAAAAAACAAAAACAAAAAAAACAACTGCTCACGCAAGTTTATGCTGTGGCCACGGGGCCAAGAGACACAAAAAACCATCCACCCGATCTGTAAAAGTAGCAGGAATCCAAATGCTCTCCTCTGTGAAGCCCCAGAAGGAGAGAAGATGGTGCAGAAGGGCTGATTGTTAGAAACAGCTTATAAACCTGGATGCTACTGGGTACAGTTGGGGACAGCTGTAGGTTTTGAAAATTAATATGGGATGGCTGCTTCCTAATGTCGGACTTTGAGGGATATTCATTCTCCCGGCCAGGACTCATTTAGCCAGTTAGGAGGTAGTGCAGCAGCCTGGTTGGCTCTCAGCTAGAGCCAAGAACCAGTTCTCAACAGGATATCAGCTGTTGGATTTTAGTTTGAGTTTTGGAGAAAGAGGAAAAAATCTCTGCAGCCTTTGAACTAGACCTTTTCAGCAGCCTGGTTGGCTCTCAGCTAGAGCCAAGAACCAGTTCTCAACAGGATATCAGCTGTTGGATTTTAGTTTGAGTTTTGGAGAAAGAGGAAAAAATCTCTGCAGCCTTTGAACTAGACCTTTTAACTTCTTACAAATCCTTTTTTTAAACAGTTTAGAGGATTTTGGTACCTCTGATAACACATCAGTGTAAGCTTCCATGAATTTGAGACGTTCTCTGAATGGTTACGGTTCTAAAGTTGCATCTCTGTGACTGTGTCAGAACCAAATATAAACCAAGGTGACCAGAGGAAAATAAATTAATTAATGGCAGCAGTAGAAGTTCACGTTCATGCTCAAAGTTAATCTGATCGCCAGCAGCATCTCAGCCTTTTCTGACCACCAAAGCAAAAAATTTTAATTTGTTAGACTGTGGCAGGAGACCTGTATGCACCTGCAAGTCTGTTAACAGGATTTCTGTGTGCAGTTGTCTGTTTTTCTGCCTGTTTCTTATAGGTCATCTCAAACGTTATTTTACACCCTCTTTGGACACTGAATCTGACCGTATAAACCTTGTAGGTATTATTAAACATACCTGAGTTAGTTCCAAAAGTATCGACTATATCAAGCTGCATTTTCTGTGAGGAAACAATAAGTTTTTATCCCACTTTACGCCAGCTTGGAAGCAGTTCTTATCTTGAGCAACAACCCCGATGTTCACCCGTCCTAAAGTCACAGGACTGCATATTTCTCTGCGTGTGTATGTGTTTGCGTCTGCGATTTCCCAATATTCCTGGCTACTGCGCTCAGAGCCATTGAACTGCTCAGCACTGCATGTAATAAAACGCTGAAGGCATCTGGGTTTTTTTGGACACATGTCTTGGCATGAAGCTGTGCTCCAAGTGTTGGATTCTCTTCGCGCAGTTTGGAGACCAGCATGTTTCCAGTGGGGCTGGAAACCTGTAACCGCTCATATCCTCTGCTGGGTATTTTGTTAGAGTTTAGCACTGTTTGGGTTTGTTTTCAAGTTGAAAAAAAAAAGAATTTTAGGGGGGGAAACCTAAGAAAGAACAGATGCTAATACTGGAATATTAGCTCAGAGTTATTATCGCAGTTTGGGGAGCAATCTAGCAGGCCTTTTTAGACAAACTCTGGTTTGAAAGTGGCATGAAAGCAAGTGTATTAAGTATTGTAAAACCAGCTTTCTCTCTCCCCACTCCTCTGACTTGGGAAATCGTGTTTCTCTGCTATCTCAAATGGCTCCCCTTCAGGTTCCCCTTCTACTGCTCCCAGTGCACCCCAGTCCGGGACTGCCCGGGCTGCCCTCACCAGAAAAATATCAGCACTTGGTCACTGTCCATCCAGGGGATGTTTTACATTTCAGTGTTTTGAGTGTCTCCAGTTATTACGCGTTTTCCATTGTTCAGGGAAGCAGGAAAATCCAGGATATCCGATTGCTGTATAAATATAAAATAAAGATATAGATAACCGCAACACAGCTCCGCTTTATTTCATACACAGAGTAGGCAAGAACCTTGCACCAGTTTCCAGGTCCCCACTGGCTGTCAGTCTGATTTAGTCCCAAAGTGCTTTGAAGCGGTTTTGGGTTATTCCCATGGAGGTGGGATGTCCCCCTGCTCCTTGGCTCGCTGGAGATGCTGCTTGAGCTGCGGGGGGGGAAGGAAGCAGGACAGAGGAGGG
>NW_010433152.1:2771-6601 GCF_000710305.1 Buceros rhinoceros silvestris
GCTGCTTGAGCTACGGGTGGGGAAGTAAGCAGGACAGAGGAGGTTTTTTCAATCCATACAGTCCCAGCTCAACCTGCTGTGAAGCACTTCTGGATTTCCAGAGCTGGAGCAAGTGGGCAAGGAAAAAACCCCCAAAGTGACCCTCTAGTGTATGAGCATCTGATTGCGATTTCCTACGGCACCAATGGCAACTTATTCCTTTGTTTGTTTTTTTTTTTTAATGTGATTTTCCATCTCTCTGGGTAACCAAAGCCAGGCAGATGACTGAAGGCAACTCCCATTCTTTTTGCTTCTGTTGAAATGACTTTCACCCTTCTGCTATCGTATTCGCTGTTACATTTAATTTGTTTTGGTTTAGCACATTTTAGCTGAGCAAACAACTTGTATGTTATGACTTGAGCCTATTTTAGGAGAGTTACAGAATTTTTTTTTCTTTTTCACAGTTTTTTTTTCCAACCTGTCTGTATTCAGCTCACACGCTGGGTTGTATTTAAACAGAAGATCAACTGATAATTGCAACACCACTGTTGGCGTCGCTCTAGCGAGGAGGCTGCCAGCATTTCCAGGTTGGATTTTGGCATACGACATTGCAGCCTGGAAGCCAATTTTATTAAAATGAGTAGAGGGAAAAATCTGTTTGGCCTCTCTTGCTTGATAAGAATATAAAGAGGCAAAAATTTGAAGGAATGCATTAATGTTGAAAACACAGTGCCTGACCTGCAGGTATTTTTGTGATGTCTGCCACTGAGCTGAGGTGCCCAGGCTGCTATCTGTACCTGGGATCACCCTCCACCAGGGCCACATCGTCCCAGACGAGGGCATTGACTGTGCGTTAATTACAAGTGGGCCATCATAGATGAGCCTGACAAGTGTCTGGAGCCGGGTGCCCGCTGCCCCAGTTGAGCCCAGCCTCCCGGCTCAAGCACCTCCATGCTGTCCCACAGTGAGGCCAACGCAGCTGAAAACCCATCCCCAGTCCGGCCCAGAAAATGCCTATTTCTCGGAAAAACTGCAGCCGACTACACTTCATATTGTTTGAGGTATCCTACCACCTCCTCTTGCAATGTAAAACCACACACCAGCAGAATACAGATGAATATCTGCACTCATATAATTTTATATTTAAGCCTATGGGATAGTGATAATTACAGTTTTAGAATGGGATCAAAAAGCACAGATCTACAGAGACTCTTTGAAGTCAATATCTATTTATTATAATTACACAACATTTTCCATCGGACCTGAAAGCATTATTCAGGCATTAATAAATTAAAGTTCGCAAAAGAAAGACAAGCTTCTCCTGCCACTATTTGTACCCATTTTATTGTTAGGCAACCTGAGAAACAAAGATTTTAGGTAGGTTGCCTCTGTGTTCACCCAGCACCTGGACACAACTGGTCTGAGGAGGGTGTGGTAGACCACAAGCCTTCAAATAACAGTACTTTTAGCTCATCAGTCACTGGTAATCTCACACCTGGGACTTCCCTGATTGGAGATGCCAAAGGTGGAATATTTTGGGATCTAATGAAGCTGTTTAGTTAATAAAACTGGGAATATTTTAATATTGCTTTTATCCAACAATTGCACTCAATGACTGTGAGCTGCACAGAAATTTTTTTTCCACTTTTCACATATATGAGAAGACAGGAGAAGTGAAAACTGGACTTGTACGGGGAGGATTAGTGAATTGAAAGTCACGTTGGGAGTGTTGGGAGCCAAAGCTCCCTATGGCCCACTCTTCTTTTATTTAATTCCTGGGTTACAGCTTGTCCCTGATGGGTGAGGAAGATGTGAAGAAGTGCACAGACACCAAACAGAAATCGGAAACAATTTGGGCAATTCTTTTAACCAGGCATAAGAGTTCGCTTCGCAGGTATTGCAAGAACTATTTAACAATGAAATATTGCAGAGTTGCTATGAAATGGAAGTAAAGGTGGGTCTGAATTGAGCCATGCTGGTCTATAACCAAGGAACTCCTCTGGCAGGATGAATATCTTAAACCAATGTTTTCTGGAGAACTTTGCACTTCAGTGGTGGTGCTCCATGGGAGTGCGTGGCATTGCGCTGTGCCAGAGTGGAGGACAAGGTGTTGTGGCTGATGTACCAAGTTCTGCTCGGCTTGGCAGGGACTTACTCTTGGCCTCCCAACTCAATGTCTGTGTGTAATGGCTGGGGCCAAACTTCCACAGGACCTCCTGGCGCTTGGGAGATCCAGCTTGGTTCTCACTGCTGGTCATTTGCTGGTCTTAATCTAGGGCAAAGCAAGCAATGTTTTCCTTGGGTTGGCGGGAAGCAGTGTCGTTTCTCCTCGCATCTCAGTGGGCGCCTCTGTGACAGAAGAGGCCTGGGGAGCAGCAACATCAGCAGAGGCACAGTACAATAATGTCGCCTTGGTCCTGCCCATGAACCAGAGCCCATACACGTTCTGAGACAGAGACCCTCAGGAAAGGCTTCCACCAACTTCCTCTGCTGCGATTTTCCCTTTGTCATTATGTTTGACATTTTTGAGACTGAGCTTTGTTACAGACTATTAGCCTATGGCAGTAGGCTGGGGAGATAAGACTCCATCAAGCTATAAATCACACAAAAGCGTGTAAAAATGTGAAATTCTGAGGTTGTGCCGGCAGCTCTGGTTGGGTTCGCCTGAGCGTTGTTGTGCTGATTGCAATATTTCAAGCGACTCGCGGTATAAGCCAATGTTGCAGCTTGCAGGGAAATGAGTTTGGTGCCTTGTGCCTGAATAGCAACACGATTAAAGTTTTGTACTTAGCATAGTTACTGACTTTGTGGGATCACTGTAGCAAGTTTTAAATGATGCATGAAATGAAGAATTCCTGCCCATCCTAAGGAGAGAGAATGCAGATAATAGACTGCCTTGCAATCACAGCTGTGCAGTGTTTTTTTGTTCTGCTCACAGAAATGCCCTCCAAACCCCCAAGTAACCGTATTCACGTTTTTTTTTTCCTCATTGGGTTTATACTAACTATTCTCTCTCTCCCCACTAGTACATACGTTCAAGGAAGGCAAAGCATATGGTCTATAGGGACACAGATGCCCAGATCCCGTTGCTCAGCCCCAGGCTCCTCAGGATACTCGTGATCTTCTCCACCACAGAGGTGCTGCAATAGATTTATAGCTGCTGCCCAGATGCCATCTTGGGCTTTAGACCATCACAGCGGGCAATTGCAAATGTTCCCAAGCAGGGAGCAGCCCTGACCTGCTGCACCATGTGTCCATATGGAACAGGACACCCAAAACAGCAAGCAACAGGGCCAGGAGGGAGTATTTTAGCCGACCCAATGGTTTGAATCCGGGGAACAAAATCCAGATAAGAGACATGAGACCCCACCTTAGCGATACGTACAGTCGAGAGCTGGATCTGGCTGATGTGGACCAGGCACATCGCTGGTATCTGTTCAGGTGTGTGGGTAGATGTATGGATGGACAAAAATAGTTGCAGTGTTACAGTTAATGCAGGTTTTTAATCACTCGGGTTTCGCATCATCTGCTCGGGCATTTTGTCATGTCATGTTTGCTCAAAAAGTCACGTATCAAAAAGATTTATATTGTCATGTGCTTTATACTTAAAGAACTTTTTTTTTTCTTTTTTAAGAGCATTTTTTATGTGTGAAAAATCGATAATAAATCACATGGTCTTGCTACTCAAGACCTTTCCTTTCTTCAGTGCCCCAGTGAGCATTAAGTGCACCGGCAACCCCTAAGTTGATCCAAAAAACCAGTAATGGTTCATTTGGAGAAATAAAGCTCTACTGGGTCCTTCGTTTGGAAAGAAAGTCACATATTAAAAAACATCTTGTAGGTGAAGGAAT
>NW_010433152.1:11727-14104 GCF_000710305.1 Buceros rhinoceros silvestris
GCAAATTGTATGAAAATTTCTGTAAGTCATACAGCAGAAAGGAGTAAGTCTGAGTATAAGCCTTCAGAAACACTACAGCCATGCAGATAAGGGCAGGTAAATGCCCATGTGCTTTTACTCTAAACAAATTGATCATCAGCCACTGTGTTAAATAGGAATCTACCAGGCTGGACCTGATTTCAGAGGTGATGAACAGGCTGATTTCTAACTGATGCCAGAGTCTTACCAGAGACTTTCCAGGCCCCAAATGTTCCAGGCATGTACCTGGGAGCACCAAAACTAGGACAGAAATGGGTCTCCCACATGGCTCACCTCATTTGTCTTGGGCCATTCTAATATGTTATGCACCAACTCCCGTATAACTGAAAAAAATACATCCTATATTATAGCATCGAATATGATCTCAATAACATGTTTAAAACCAGCATCCTCATTACATCAAGTTGGTCTTCGCGAGAACAAGCTGCTGTTTTCACGAGGCATTTTCGATGGAAATGAGCTCTGAAGAGGGAAGCTGTGGGAGTCTGTCAAGCACGCAGCACACTCAGGTTTGAAGCGTGGATTTCCTAACGCAGATCCTTAATTACAACAACAGAATAGATAGTGCGGAGGAGGAACTTCTACAGCGTATTAAAGAAAGGAGTGATATGTGGTACAGCTGTCTGGAATTCCTTGGAAATATGAAGCAGTATCGTTTATTAAATATGCTCAGGTAACTGGGAAGAAATTTGAATATAGAAGAATTACCTGAAACTAGTAATTGGCTGGAATGCTATCACATCCCCCCCACACGCTTACTCTGCTGCTGTAGAAATTATGAACAAAATATATTCCGCTTCATTTCCCATGACACTAAACACTTGGAATATTGTTCCACATCTTAATATTGTTGAAAGATGAAGTGACATTATGAAAAAAATGTACGCAGATCTCCTCGTGTCACAAGGCACTGCTAGCAATGTCTCCTTAAATACAAAAGCTGAGCAATGTGGAGGACAAAGCTGGCCTCAGAACCACTCCTCCCCTCATGTTTTTGTCCAGAGATTGGCTTGTCAAAATAAGGAATCACTAGCTATCACTGGGTTTCAGCTTATAAAAGAAGCTGCTGGACTTCAGAGTTGTAGGGGAACTTTAATGAAAATAATAAAAGCAAAACAGCATCAACCTGATCTGGCTTCACACATTATTGAACACTGTGGGAATAACCTGTGGGAATAACTCTTGATGAAGTCTGATGGTCACCTGCAAAGGGTGAGCTTGTACACGACACAGATGTTGCAGAATAGCTGTCCTTCCTTTAGGGAAAAACAAGAAAGGATGGGGCAGCTCCTCTCCTAAAACCTGCTCTGAAAATACCCTGCCTGGTGCTACCCTGAGAGGTGCCTCCATCAGCCTCGCTCTTACGGAGGACTGGATGAGCTCCCAGGCTGGGAACTGATGGTGCAGCCATCACATTGACCACAAAACTGGTACAAAAATTCCTACTGAGGAAGCAGTATAGTGATAAAACTGATTGTAATGTTCTCCAGTTAAATTGGATCAAAGTTGGAAAGCAGCTACCACTGCTAAAGAAAGACTTCTGTTTTGAATAAAAAAATTCAGTTATTAGTGCAACGCATTTCTCGGACTGTATTTGTAACACCTACTTTAAATAAAACAGACTTGTAGGTCTTAAATGTCCAGAATTTAATTGTCAAAGTATATTCCATCTTAAATCTGTTACTCCAGCCTCATAATGCTGAGGGATGCAGATACTTCAATGCCTGAACGTCCCAGTTCATACATCCAACCCTGTTCAAAAGGTATGGTAGGGCTAGCCAACAGGCATCAGGTGAGTGTACGACAGGAGAAATAACACTTTCTCACTACTTTCTCTGAAGCCTTATGAAAGAGAGATTTTTTTTTCTCTTTTACAAGGCATAAAAATCAAGTTTATTTTGATGGCTGCCTGACCCACTAATTTTTCTTGAAAACACGCAAGATGATTCCTGAAGAAACGAACCAGGCAGCGTAGGAAAGGTGCTGCAGAGTAGTTGTTAAAGATAAGTTCCTCAGAAGTTTGACTTGGCATTCTTCAATTAATAGTCTAATTATTCTTCTATTATTTAGGCGGCGAGCCAAAGGTTTCCTGGGTGCAGAGGAAGTTAATAGGGGAGATGAAGCAAGATTGCAGGGCCATGTCAGCATACGTTCATTAAAGCCCGATTTCTTCAGCATTAAACTTACTGCTCCAACAACGCTTATGTATTTAATGATAAAAAATATGCAAGAATAATTATTTACAATATTGCGTGACCCAGGTTTTCGTTCAGAGCTGTATCTATTAAAAAAAAAAAAAAAAGCGGAAGAATTCATTGGAAAATCTAGGGAGAAGAAC
>NW_010433152.1:14134-15285 GCF_000710305.1 Buceros rhinoceros silvestris
CAGAGCTGTATCTATTAAAAAAAAAAAAAAAAAGCGGATGAATTCATTGGGAAATCTAGGGAGAAGAACACCATGTCTCTTGTTCGTTGCAGGAAGGAAATTAAGGAGTTTCCAAAAGCTTGCCAGTAATCCCCACTGCTTTCTAGCATTCAGCACTGGAGATATATAATTACATAAGAAAAAATCACATTTGAAGAAAGTTATTTAAGTTGCAAAGCCAAGTACTTGAAAGTTAAGAAATGCCATTTTTTACAATTGCCCCTGCAATCCTGATTCCTCCTGCTTATGTATCCAGCTTCTAATATTAAAAGAGAAGCAATGGGAAAATATTACGTGATTATGTAGTTAAAGATCGTATCGTAATGCATGTGCTCATGGGAGCAGAAATAAGGTTGCAGACATATGTAACTGTAATCTGGCATTCCTACGCATACAGATCTTGCCTATACAAACTAAATAACTTCCTTTTAACATAATTTTTATGTCATTTCCTGCTTTGCTTAGTTTCTAAGGAAATATATAAAACAAATCATCTTATGCACAGCTATCTAAACTGACTTTCTTGAGCCCACGTCCTGCTCTGCTTTTCTTTCTCACACTTGCTCACCTTCTTTCCTCAGCAAGAGATGGAAATCTTCCCGCTGTGGAGGCACCCCCAGGGTTTTAGGGGCTGCTGGGGCAAGATGGAAGTGTTAGGGTGACACTGGCCTGGTGGGGGCATGCTGACCCCCATTATGTCCTGCCCAGGGTCAGGGTCCGCCTCTTTGGCATTAAACCAAAACACTCCTGTGACCTGGGTGCACGGGGAGGGAAAAGGGACTTCTCAAAAAAAGAGTTTATAGCTCAGTTAAACCTGAAAGATATTTTGTGGGATCCCAAAAAGGCACTTCTCTGGCCTGAAGGTTTTCTCCCTGCCAAATTTGAGGAGTCTGCTCAAACCATGCAGCTGCTGGAGCTTATCCAAAAAAACCAAAACACCTCAGGAATCCCCCCCAGCATGAAGGGCTGGGCTGCCAAATGGCTCCTGCTGAGACACATCATCAGGGGGGATGATGGCTCTCCTGTGATCTTTTAAAAATCAGAGGAGTTTGCCCTTGGCAATAGAAGGAGAAGAGACAGGTGCCCTCTGAATTCCACGGGCATTGCCATGG
>NW_010433152.1:15409-32472 GCF_000710305.1 Buceros rhinoceros silvestris
CTGGCAGCAGCCCTCCAGGCACAGCCCCAGCCCAGCCCTCACTCGGGCATTGCCATGGGAAAGGGACAGAGCATCAAAGGATGGAGAGAAGGAAAAATCTATTGTACATATTGGTGACTAACCCAAATCTTTCCTGGCAAATCTGCTTATTTAATATGTTCACTTAAATAAATTTCACAGTCAAAAAATGAAAGTTTTTTTAAAAATGCTTATTAATGTTGAAGGGAAAATAAATCCACTGGCTTCCCCTTCACCCCAAACTCAGTACAGAGAGAACCTGAGCCGTATTCAACATTAAACCTAAAAATGTCTATTTATTTTTAAAAGTGGACTTCACTAAAGCAGGATTTCATGGCTCACCGATAAACAACAATTTTTAAAAATTCCTACTAAAACTATGAAGAGAATAAAAAAAAATTAAAAAGATACTCAGATCTCCAGTATGTCTTAACATCGTATTAGGAATATATCCAACCTCAAAACATTTTCATTAACCTCTCACTGCTTCCAAATTCAGAAAAACTCCCCCAAATCAGAGTTCATGGTCCAGCATCAGAAGATGCCAAACATCAACGCAACCGAGCTCCACAGACAGTGGTTGCTGTTCTGATTCCAAGGTGGTTTGGAGATAGGTCCATCACCCAGTGGGAGCTGTAACAGTGAGGCACATCGTTTTTAGCGCAGTGTAGTTATTTAGAGTCAAAGCCTTAGGTCCCATATCCCTGCTTAAATCTACAGGGAATTATAACACAGGGGTTGGCCCTGAACTTTATTTGGCAAGTAGCTGCTTTCCCAGAGAAACCATCCTTACCAGCCAGCCCAGAACATCTCCTGCCATCAGAAACCTTTTCCCTCAGCTGTGGAGTGGCCTTTCCACACAATATTGGCAACCTGTCTCAAGCATTACTTCAAATGTTTTATTCGATTTGTTTTCCCACAGATCACCCTGCTTTAAGCCACAGCTACGCAGGAGCTAGCAGAGCTGGGGAGCTTGTGCTCAACCTCTGCAGCAGCAACCACTGCTGGGTTGGGAAGCTAAAGTTTGAGCATCCTTGCTGGAGGACCTGGCCCTCACTAAGGACTTGTCAAGAGCTTTGAAACACTGACGTTCAAGAAGGTCACTGGAAGGGAACACAAGTGCCCCTACAAGCCATAAGCCTGAAAGAAAACTGCACCATGTTACCTGAAAGCTGGTGTAGAACCCACACGCCATGTGCAAGCAATTAGATTTCATCTCACAAGAGCCTGATTCCAATCCTTCTCTAATCGTGATGCAAATGGGAGCCCTGGTTGAGAAAGGAGTGAAGAGTCATGCTTCGCCCGCTCCTGCGAACCCCGCTGACATCTACTGCTCCACCTCCAAGCCCCGCCAGCCTTGCAGCTGTAAAGCAGTACAGGTGCCAACATGTCAGGGACACCAACCAGCTCCTCAAACACCTGCTCGGAAATCTCGGCAATTAAATATTTAGATGATGCTTCATTTATGAAAATTAGATTTTAGGAGTGAATTAGGACTAACTTAATTATTATACTAAAATATGAAAGTGATAGTATATTATTAGAAACATATTTTTCTTGCAAAACTGTGGTTGCAATCAAGCCAGGAAAAAAAAAGTTATGAAATAGACTTTTTATAGTAGGTGTTAATTCTGAATAATTAGGATTAAGCACTGGGGATTTGCAACCCAAATAAAAATTACCTAATTAACCCTTATATTGGCCCTAACAGAGAAGCCAAATAGTTCAGCTAAGAAAAAAAAAAAAAGACGAAAAAAGCCCTTAACACACATAAGTGAATATCTAATAGCCTGAAACCAAAACGGGGTTTAAGGACACACCTTGGACAATATTTACAAACCTGACAAGAGCTGTCCAGACAGATGGGATTTGGAATTGCCATGATGTGATCAATATGATCCAGACATTTTATGATCACATCCCCAATTAGGACATGTGAAATCAGCTCAGGTATTTTTTTTCCTGACACTCTCCTAATGCTGCTACCTTTCTTAATTTCCTTTTATATTGATTATTAGTCTTAGGTGGGTTTTTTTTTTCTTCTGTCTAGATTTTCTCAAGTATCCCAGGGGTTATATAGAAACCAATGAAGTCACGGGAGTAAGACCTGGCGGTCTCTTGGCCAACACCCCAGCAAGGAGGGACGCGCCACAGCAGGGACCAAAGGCCTCTCAGCTCCTCTGGAAGTCCATCCCTGGGCATTGCTCCTCAGAGTTGTGTTTGATTCATGTCCAAGAGCCAAAAAGCCACCTCTCTCCACGAAAGTCCTCTGAAAGAAATGCTGAGCAGAAGCACATCATAATGGGGGAAAAAACAGGAGGTTCTTATGGCCACAAGCAGGAGTGCGTTCTGAGACAGAAAATAATTTTCTGGTTCAGTCAGGTACAAGGGTAGGTCCTACAGACTTACACAAACACCAACAGTGCTGGAGAAGACCTCCAGTTCATTTCTTTGCCAAGGCTGAGTATTCAATACATAAATCCAAGATAAAAACACTCTACTCCAGTTCCATATGTTTTAAAGCTTCTTATATTTTCATAGGCAGACTTGGCAAACTGCAGAAATGAGCTAGCACTCGAGCTGAAATGAGAGCTGGCCGAACTTTGAGGTTGCTGGGATTTGAGATGCACGCAACATCAAGATCCCTTTAGATACAACCATATTCAATGAGTTAAGAAAACGTGGAGGCATCTGTCCAGCCTTTCACAGCAGGTGAAATATTCCAATCAGGTCCCAGGTTGCTACAAAAATGTGGCACCAGCCTCACTCAATATGTGCAAATCCTCTTCTCCCATTGCATGTGGAAGGATATATACTGTTACCCAAATTACCAGCATGAGAACAGCATGATGCCATCAACAATCCGAGTGAACCCTATGCGATCGCTGAGTCCTGAACAATGCTGGCCTAAGTGAAATGAAGTTTTATGCCTAAAGAGATTCATCAGACTAATGTTTAGCCAAGAGTAATTACCGCCCTTACTAAGAACTAGCTGAGACATTGGTGTTTATAGGCATAGACAACCTACCTGAACTTTCATCCAGTCAGGAGCAAAAGAAAGCATGAGATTTTTAACACCCTTTATGGGTTCCTTGTGTTCAAGTAACCAATAACAGCACTGTTTATACAACTTCAGATACACAAAGTTTTCGTTCTGAAAAATATACAGTACAATTTACTTGAACACTTTCTGCCTCACATTACAGATTTCCCTTCCTTCTCGTTTAAATCCCCTCTCCAGGAGGGATATACGATGGGGGCAGCACCCTCCCGGACTTGCCTGGCACCCTGAAGTGGGGAACTCTCTGCTATGGGGATATCTTGTGGAGGTGTGGGAGGGATTTCATGCTGGCTCTTCCATGGGATGAGCATCCAGCCCATCCAGCAATCACCAGCTGGAAACTCTCAGACCCTGTGCCTCAGGAGTTCTGTCCCTCCAAGGCTTCCTCCAGTTGTTGTTTCAGGCAAGGTGCCCCAAATCCCTTGGGGTGCCCCTATAGCACCTGCTGCTTGCCCAGGAGCCAGTCCCCACTGCCCTGCAGTGCCCAATAGCAGATCCTCCTCACAGGACCACCCAGTCCTGCTGCAGGATCACAGCCAGGCTGCGAACCACCGAGCACGTTCTGCCTCCCAGGAAAACAAGGATTTTGCTCAAGGTTTATAGATTCAATCAAACCTTCTCCAATAATTCCCATGGAAGAACTCTATATACATGAGGCTGAAGCCTTAATTTTTTAAGTTTGCTTTTCCCCTGCTGTACAGATTAAATACGTAATTTGATTTCATCTCATGCAATTTTAGAACTATTAATCTTATAAAAATACCACACGAGTGGTCCCAGCTCAGTCCAGCTGGACAGGTGCCCTCAATCGCAAAGCCCCACTACTGACCTGGATTTCCCCTCCCTCCATACAGGCACTAGGAGCACACAGTCCTGTACCCAAAATACTGTCCCCAACAGAAAGGGTGAGTCTGCGAGGTCCAAGTTCCCAAGCGTATTACGGTGTCCAACAAGAAGTTCAGGGGCTCCAATTCCTCTGCTGGCAAGTTGCCCTCTACATGTAGGCTGGATTTCCTTCTTTTAAAAGCTGGAAACAATATAAATGGGAGATAACTTGCAATGCTTAATGCTTTCCATCCTCTTCGCAAAATCTTTTTATAATGCTCAAACAGTTGGCTTCCAGTGATGATATTATAATGATCCTGGGGAGTACTGAGAAACTGAGAGTAAATTCAAGTCAAATACATTTTAGAAAATTAATACAATAGCAGAGACCTTATATTGAATAATTTTCATTACAGGATATAATTCTCTTACTGAGGAAGAGCAATAACATGGTGATTGTTGATGTTGCCAGTGCTCTTTTGTATTTTTGTTTTTTTAAATCTGCAATACTTAGGCATTAAATTGTGCCATATAGTTGCTCGGCAACCATAACTTCTGCATACACACCTCCCACGGTTTTGTAGCAACAACAATCTTATGATAACGAGGGGATGGGTATCTTTTTTGCAATCAAGATTCTTCTTGATATGTAAATTTATGCAAAAATTTATGTATTATGTATGGGGAAAAATAAAATAATTATTTGATTTGAGTAATGAGCCTTTAGTCTTGATTTCTGTTTTAGAATTGCAGGAATGGACCTGCTGAAAATTTGATACCAACAAGCAGTGGAAATTCATTGGCATATAGTAAAACAATTCTATTCTCTTCGGAACACCTGCCATGTCCATGTTTCAGATGCGAGAGACAAAACAGGAGTGGGGAGAACATTCAGGGTTTGTGGTTTTGGGTTTTGGAGAGGAAAAGTAAATGGCAATTTAAGACAAAAGGAAAAAACCTCCAAAACACTAAGAAAAATAGCATCAAAGTAAATTCAGTGCCTGTAGAGCAGGTCAAAGATAAGTCAATCTTCTCAAAAGAAACCTGATCCTCCTGGATATAGCTCCAGGACTCGGCACAGGAGACCACTTCATCATATAACTTCACTTGAAGGTTTTAGAGCCTGATAGAAACTTGGGCATCCCCAGAGAAAGAGGCAGATGTACCTGAGTGCTACACCTCCATATGGTAGGTGAGCATGTGCCCTACAGCAGCGGGGAGAGGCTCAGAGGGGAAAAAAATCTCAGCTTTTAACAGCTGGTTTTGCATTATGACTCATCGGACTGAAGAGGAATTTCCTAGTGGAGATGCTGGTGTTAGCAGATGCTGGGCCTCATCTAGTCTTTCTTGAGAATCCCAGTCCTGAATGGGTTTCTCCCTCTGAAATACCGATGTTCACCATTTATATTTTTCCTCACCCAATGGGTGCCTCAGTCCTCATGTGGCTGAGTGCATGGCAAGAGGGACGTGCCAGTTGGTAGGGAGTTCTGCTAAGGGTCAGAGAAGAAGCCCTGGGTGGCACAGCCACCACCAGCATCACTGGTGGGCTCAGCCCAAGAGTCTCAATTCTGGTCATTCAGCCCCAGAAAATCTTGGAGTAGGCTGGGAGTGTGGCAGCGATCCTGAAAAAAGGACAGAGGAAGGTGTGGGAGAACATGAAATAAATGCAAGGTGTGTTTTAAACTGTGCAAAAGGTTTCTCCAGCACAAGGTGTCCAAGTGTACTATCCACTCATTAAAATCCTCTTCTGATGCAGACTGCTGAGCCTTCACATCATCCTCATCCTCCTCTATAGAAAACAGTGAGAGCTGCCCAGTGACTTCAGTGGAAAGGGCACAGGCAGCAAAAATCTGAAGTACTTGTAGGTTAGTTCTCATGACCAATAAGGGTAAAATAGCCTACACTGCATTACATAAGTTAAATGAATTTGCTTGCAAAACCGTTTTTCATTACTGTCAATTTTGGGGGTTTTTTTGTCTTCAGAGTAACCCTATACTCATAGTACATATATTTTTATTCTCATCCTCTGTACAAAGACAACAAAAAACTAAACAAAGTAGTTATTAGACCTTCCTGCAAGAACGTCAGTGGACCAAAATTATTCTCCTGTTAATTGTTTTAAGGAAAATATAAAATTATCTACATTTCCCTTTCACTAGAGAAAAAAAATGATACCGAATTCAGATGAATCTGTTACTGGGCAACACCTGAGTTGTTTTAATCATTTAATACAACACTGCAAGTTTATTTCCTTTCAACTGAAATTGCATTCAATTTTTACAGATACCAAGTGAGGATTCAGCTCTATTTTCTCCTTTGACATCACTCTCTCATTTGACCCAGATTTCTCCACCATAAACACAATCTCACTCCTTACTTGGTATCTGGGATATAACTGGCGGATCTATGTGGCACAGCAAAAGAGGGAACAGCTATGCAGATCAAAGAGGTGATTTCCCCCGTTTCATCTTCCCCTAATCAGGGTATCCTCCAACTTCTGGAAATCCTCGTAAGTACTTGAACATCACGTCTCTTATTAAGCTACAAATACTCTACATTGAGTGTCCTGCTTTGTGGACGCTGTTGTTGAGCCAACCAGCAAGACTGTAAATAGAAAAACGGACAAATCCACCCCGTACTCAGTCGAGTAATGACTTTTTTGAGCAATAGAAAAGCAGCATTCTGGTCCTCCACCACAACATTGCTCTGCATCTTTCCCAGTCACCTGTAAGAAGCCCGACCTTGCCCAACCCTCCTCACTTCCCGGAGCTGAAAGCATTTAAAAAAGCGCTTTGGCTCAGATGTGCCGTCAGAAGTGGCAGTGCAGGGAAGCTGCCACATCACTGCAATGCACTAAACATTTCCCCAAGGACATTATGGTCCGGGTTCCAAATATAATTAGGAGAAATTTCAAACACTGCTTTAGATTACGTATACAGTAACATGCAGTACTGACATAGCTATAAAGAATATTTCTTAGAGTCTTTAATCATCAAGTCATATTTTGTCTTCTTTACTTATAGGTCATTTCTTTGACAGAATAAATTATGATTAGCCTCTTAGTTTAAATGTAAAATTTAGCAGAACTATAGTGTCACTGCTCTCTGTGTTCTTCCTTTCAGTATTTCTCTTTCATTAAAACTGCCTTTGAAATCTTTTACCCTCTACTATATCTGAAGCCCAGTGAGGACACTCTAATTTCTGAAGCCCTGCCTGTGCTGAAGGAAAATGTGGAGGCTTAGACTCCCACACCATGTGGGTTGTTTTTTTCTTTTTAGAATACCAGGATCACAGTACTTCTGGTATACAACAGGCAGGGAGAAGACAGCCAGAACGTGGGATGTGCTGGAAGATTTTTCAATGCATCTTCTTAGAGCGCAGTTCTTAGTATGTGGAGAACAAGACCAAATAAAAATAACCAGTTTTAAGGCGCATCTCTTTCCAACCCCAAATTTTTTTTAAGCCATATAAGTACGTGCATATCTAAAATATTTACACTGTATAGAGACAACTTACGAAATCCAGCAGGCTCAGCCCTTTCAAACATCGTAAGCTTCGCTGACCAGGCTCATGTATTTGTGTGTAATGTTCACTGCCTCCAGAAACCTTTTTCCTGCTCGATTCTCTTTGCTGCTCAGAAGCATTTGTAAAGTGCACGACTACTACAAGCACATCCCAAATCATGCCAGGCACCAAACCCACTGTGTAAGGGCTCTGACTGTCATGCGAGAGACACGCCAGCTTCCCGCCTGGGATCGTACCAGAATCAAACTCTCAAAGCTGGGACAGTGCTTGGCTCGTGCTACCACACTAAACTACACCCCAGCTACCAGGGGTAAGCACTTTCTCACAGTGTTTTCGCAAGACTTTGGGTGCACATTAAGATGCACAGTACATTTGTTAAAGGTGACACAAGCACTGAAGAAAAAAAAAAAGAAAAGGGGGAAAAGCATCACAACTGACCAGATATTACTTTGCTGGAAAGAGTTTCGTCTACTTCTGCAGTTCTACTTCAAGCAACACAATGCCAGCAATAGGAAGGGTCATAATAGAAAGTGTTAGACATGCCAAGGAAATATTTCACTGGGCTAAGACATCGCATTATGCAGCCGGAGAGATTGTTTAAGTGCTGAACAGTTTGCAAGCTAAATCTCTATGAATATGACTGCAACATGCAAATAGTAGCTTAACCAGAGTGGTTAGTAACTGCCATCTGATGCCCTATAGAAAAACTAAAATTTTATTAATGTTTTATAAAAAACAAGAATTTAAAGTCTTCTGAAGAGAGTGAGTATAATGCTGTTGGACCAATGCTATAAAACATGAAAGATTTCATTCTGCTGCAATAATTCTGCTACCCTGATGCAGAATTTCCTTAAAAATGTGCATCTGCATTGCAATGTTTAGAGACGCTCATGATTCTTCTTGATGTATTCCTCCAAAATCAGAGGATTTCCTTTGGACAATGGCTGATTTTCAGCTGGGAAAACTAAATAAGGTTGCTACTTCGGAGCAAGGGCCCCTGTGATCCTCCACTTGGCAGAACAATAGAGCACTCACAAGAAATTTATGCCATGAATTTGAAAGGTCCATGGAAACTGGGAAAATACAACTCTAAATCCCCAACTCCACGGCATCTCGGAGCCAGAGCAGCATCACACTAGATGAAAACTGGCTCAAGGTATATAAAGTTGCAGATCAACTGTTCCCACACACCACTTGCCTTTCACACCTCCTGCCTGTTTCTAAATCTCCATCCCAAAACCCCTTCCCAAGGCAGGATTTGCAGTAAGGGTGTGCAGCCCTTGGAGGTCTAAGCCATTAATTCTGACCTCCCCATACCATAAAACTGCATAAGATCCCATAAAGCCCTTTAGGAAGTTTGGTGTCTAATTCCCATTACCCAAAGCCACTGTGTAGAATTAAAAAAAAAAAAAAAAAAAAAGGCAATTAGGGACCATAAGCTCCCTCTTAAGTGTTTTGTATAAGATTCTTCAACTTGTTTCAAATGAGCTGATCCTGTGGGAGGATTTTTGTGTGTTAGAGGTTCTCACACTGTTTTGAGATGCAAGGCAGCTAGAACATGGCTTGCTGTTGGACAGAAAAGCATGAAGCAGTGTACAACAGAGCAGCTACAACTTCAAGTAATTTTCAAAGTCTCTTTCACTGAAAAGCTTGCATTAAGAGGAGGGGAGGAGAACTTTTCCTCAAAAAAAAAACCAAAAAACAAAACCAAAACGACCAGAGGACAAAATTTCCATTGTAATTTCCACGGTAATTTGTAAATAAATATACCTAGTAACTAGTAATTAACATTTTCTTAGATAAATGACTCATGCTCTCTAAATTACCGTGCATAAATATGCCATTAATATGCAGCAGAACTTATAGTTCAAAGCTATCAGCAATGTAAACATATGTTCACACGCTCCATCACAGGGTACTCATGTATCCACATTCAAGGACTGCCATGCAAAAACAGCAGTGATTTAGGGGGGTTCAGACTGTAAAGGAAAACATCGTCTTTCGAATGAGCTTAGTCTGCTGATGGGATGAATTTTCTTCAGCCCACAAGAAGGCAGATCCACCAGCGTGGAGCTGGTTTGCGCTCTGCTGATTAGCAGCGTGCAGAACGCCTCGTTTTCTGACTGTAACAGCAACATGAGGCTGTCTGGTAACTGAAGAATAGAGCACTTCATACACAGATAGGAGCCTGCCTTCATCCCAGCCAGTGTATACATAAAACCAACTAATATCATGATGAAATTGCAACAAGAAAAACTAACCTCATTCTGTACAGGTGAGGACACAGCACAACACACATGCCCTGCAAAGAGAAGCCTCCCTCCATCCTTCTGTGGCACAGGCTAAATTAAATACTTCTGACTCTCACTTGTAAGAGAAAGCCTCCTAGTACCACTTTTTTTTTTTTTTTTTACCATTTTTCTACATCCTGGTGTGGCCCTATCCCATAATACCAGTGTCTTGCCACTGTTAATGAACCCAGTCATGCTAAGCAGGGGTGTGCTGCTCCTGTTTCCCGGGAGGAGGGCTGAAGCAAAGCAAGATCCAGTGCTTTGCCTACGACCACACAGGACATGGTATTGGAGAGGGCAAATACTTCGGCCAGTGTTGGTCCTTCAACCTCAGTGCTGTGCCTTGGTCTGCACAGGACTACGTGGCAAAGCATGACAGACCTCAAAGAGATTTAAAACCACATACGATTACCATTTGTTACCTAGAAATATATGAAATTAATTTCCTTTATGTGCCTTTCCTCCTCTCTGTTGGAAATGTCTTTTCCAGGAAATAAACAGCAGTGCTCAGTGTTTGGCTTTTATCCTGCTGTCAGGTTCTCCAAATACACAACTCACTGGAATTTCTATTAGTACATAAAATATGACACATGTGAGAAAAGGTTAACCTGGACACTTTACAATCCAGCTCTTGATTAATTCTAATTTCAGAACAGAACACAGCAAGTGGTGCTAGAGTGACAACCAGCGAGCAGAAAGCACCGGGAATAAGGGGGGCATTAATGCAGAACCTCCCTTGAAAAGAGCATTTTTACCTCCCTACGCTTTCAGAGACAAAGTTGAAAACAACTTTACTTTCTTCAGGAGGAAACCCACATCTGTTCTAATGAAATCTGTGTCCATCCTGGCTGAAGGCACAGAGGAGGGAGCCTTAGCAATTTTGTGATGGGGACAAGCCCCACACCTCTCCTCTGCCTCCCAGCCTGGGAAGGGAGCCTGGATGCTGCCCTCTGCTTGCAGCCACACCAAACCTCCCCCAAGCAAGTCCTCACCCAGCCACACAAGGAAAACCAACCATGCTCAGCACCCCCTACAACTGGTACCACTCTTCTATACCCCTTCAGCACATTAATACCTCATTAAGGGTCAAAGAAATCATGATTTTCCAATTCTTTCACCTGGAAAGTTCTACCTTCAGCTCCTCATCTGTGAAACAGAAGGGCATTGAGGAGCCACTTCACACTTTTCACCCCGCTTCTCTTTTGAATACATCACTGAACCAAAAGGCGGATTTTATCGTTTCCTTGGGCTATAGCCACTAGCACCAAGCATTGATTTGGGCTGGCAGGAGGTTTTGGCAGCTAATTCCCTGTCAGACAGAGGGCAAACACTACCCCATGGTTCAAAGCTGCCTCTGCCTCTTCTCAAGGTACCTCTGGAGCGCACAGTATCATGTAGGAAATGTTTTGAAAGACTACACAGAGCTGTTCAACCTGAGTATAAAACTTGCCGGCTACAATACCAGGCACACCGCGTGGTCCGATATCCATTCCCATTTACAGAGCATACAAGGATACCGCCTTCTGCTGCCACCAGTGCAGGATGGTTAGAGGGGCTGCGTTGAAAAATTAACCTTAAAAACCTCACACGAGCTTGTTCTTCAGGAAGGGGGAGGAGAAAACCACACCTGAGGTTGTCTGTGCGCTTTTAATGAGCAGAAAATCTGGTGGATGTGTGCTGTGTACAAACAACGTGAAACACACGCATCTGGGTAGATGTTTTCCCTAACAATGCTCTGAGAAATTGCTTTATATCTCAGATATTATCCACGGTTTTATAGAATTGCCCATAGAGACAGACACCAACAGCACTATTAAGTATCAAGAAAGTACCAGGCTTGTTACAGGAGCTTTATGAGAGCCAAGGATCAAATATTTTTTCACAGTTTTATGTGGATAGTTTCATGAAAATTGATCAGGTCTAAAAAGTCACAGTCCAAATGAAGCTAAGGTTAAAGATAATTTATACATGATATTCCTAATTTTATTCTGAGCCCTTTTATTACTATGTAGGCCTTTATGACTTTAAAGAAAATGTCAGTGGCAGCAAATGACATTGTACTGAATAATCTAGTTATGAGGGAAAAGACATTTAAAACTATTCCATACCAGCTTTGCTCTGTTCTGCTGAACTTACAGTTTTATCCCACACAGCCAGGCAAAACTCCTCTCTGTATTTTTAAATCCTCTTCACGGTTGCTTTACACACCAATGTCTATTCTTCTTCTCTTTTTAATCTTTTGAAATTTCCTGTTTTTCTCTTTTTTTCTAAGTCATTCGAGGGAATTCAGTTATGACCTCGCATGTGCAGGGGCTCATCACCACGTGTGTTGCTGATCAGCTATCCAGCCCAGCCCCAGATGTTTAGACATGGAAAAGTTTGCTCGGTTCCAGATGTTTGTGTCACTTACCTGTCCTTGAGAGAAGCTACTGTGTTCAGATCAGCTCCACAGCAGGACATCAGCTGGAGACACATTTCTGCAACTCTTTAGATGGACAGCCAAGTATTTCCTTAAATCACTGACCGGACCACACTGGGAATGGGGATGGGTTTGAAGGGCATCTTGGAGCAGCCCATTTCCCAGTTTGCAGGATTTGTTCCCACCTCTCCTCCTCCTTCTGGCCAATCTCCAAATATGAAACAACATCAACAAAACTACAAAAGATTCTGGACATTTGCAGTGTTATTACAGATTCTGGGTTGATGGACATCTGTCTCATGGCAGCGACATTCACCTTTTTTCTTTTTTTCCACCACAAAAAAATGGCAATGTTGCAGAGTGGCCATTTGAATACTTAAGGATCTCGATGCAAACTGTGCTCCTTTCAGCATTTTGTCTGTGAAGTAACAAGGATGAACGCAGAAATCTGGCATAGGTACAGTTCTGTAATTGTTATAAATGAAGCTTATATCCCAATATCAACCATTGTGTGTATTTACTGGATGGAAACAGTGTCAATAAATGAAAGTAAAGAGTATTTGCATGTAACTCACTGGGGCTGTATTTCAATTGCTCTAAAAAAATGGTGTTAAACAGCTTGAATTTCTTTTTTCTTTTTTTTTTTTGTGTGTGATTTCTTGTGCAGGGAAAGCAATTAGAGTTCTTATCATTAACAGTCTTTCCAAATTCTGCCACTGTCTGAATCAACACTACCCCTGGTTTTCCAGATGCTTGTTTGAAAGGCAACTGTTATTGCATGTCATAATTGCGTTCATAGCTGAGTAAACACCTTCACAGGTGCAACAAGATCCAAAGGCTGCGAGAGTTGTAAGGCTGAAAAAGCAGAAATTTTATAGCTATGTCATGAACAAAGAAGATGTAGAAACAAAATACAATATTTTTCCTGTCTTAAGTGTAACACTTCGTTAGCTTGAAAAGCAGCTACAGTCAAGTCCTTGCCTGAGATTTAATCAAAAACGTAGCCTTGTTTGAAAAGTGATTAGGTAAAAATGTCATTGATTTCTAAAGCAAATCTGCTCACTAAGTATTTCGGAGCCAGAGACTCCTTTCTCTTGATACTATTTATATTTTGACTATTTTTCAGCAGTGCCCAAATTTAGCTTTCATGGATTCAGAAGGGTAGAAATTGTTACGACAGGTGTTTTTTCTAAGCGCAAAGCCAATTGGCTGCAGGATTTGGTTCTTCCTTTTTTTTTTTTTCTTTTTTTGAGTGCATCTATCTTTCCTCATCACTACCTTTCATTAACATTTCTTTTAATCTAAAATCAGTCCCATGAAGCAAACTTCTCTTGGGTCAGCCAATAGCCCTGCTCTGTGGCAGCTAATCCAAGAAGACTGGAAGATGCTGCAACCAACCCAGAAATAAAGGACCTGCAGTTCTGACAAGGCAACTTCAGGGCCTTCTCAAGGGGACAAAGTACCACAGGAGAAATAACTCCCTTGGTCCTATAATCAGTGATATTCTCAGTAACTGCCTAGATATTTATAAACACATAGTAACTTCTGATTTTTAAGCAGTTATTTCATCCAAGTATTGTTCAGATGAACAAACGTATAATAAATCTTGCTCCATAATGTTGAAATTATCAAATCTCTCTTTACCTGAACAGGAACCTTTAATACAATTTTTAATGAGACAGCAGATATCACAGAAACCCTGGAAGGGTCCTGTAGAGCTGTTATTGATCTTTGGAGTTAGATCACCTTAATGATTAACTTTCATAGCAGCAGGAAGGTTGTGGTCCTTGACTAGTAGAAAGACACATCTGACAGTTCAACACAATGGGATGCAGCAAACTTTTGGCAAAAGTTTACAAATCCATCGCGTGGAGGAGCAAAAGAGGATCGTTACTCGTTTCCTTTGCTGCAGAATTCCCCAAAGCGCCTTCTCACCCCCTTCACTAAATGCCCAGGAGCACAGACTCAAGCTCTGAGACTACAAATCAGGGCAGACTCAGGTCAGCTCACATGGCATTAGCCGGAGCAAACGCGGCTGCGTTTTTTCATTCACTTTCGAGGCTGTGCCGCTTTGAGAGGTGATGGAGCTTCATTCGCTGAAACACCCAGTGATTGGAGACTCTCCCATTCACCATGTACCCTGGTTTTCTTGTTTTTAGAAGCACAGTGTCCTTTGCTACAGCAGTGCATCAGGGAGATTTCCCTTTATCACGTCAGAGCCTGCCAAAGCCTTCAGTGCCTCTCCAGCGTCCAGGGCACGCCAAGGCTCAGCACCGCTGCACGTGGTCGGACGCTGACTGAGCATCCTCACAAACACCTGGTTTGATCTTTTTTTGTTAAGCTGGACTCCACTGAAATAATTTTATCAGTTCTTCCTCAGGATTCTTGAGAGTACGTGGAAAAGAAATCAGCATGGACAGTTTCATTACGATGTTCTTCATTTTCATTCTGAAAAGCAGTGCGTGCCACACCGCAGATTATGGGGAGTACTGCCAGCGGTTTTGTAACTACAGCATGCCCTTCCTTGACCTCTTTGCTTTTTCTTTTTTTTTTCCATGTCTCTCAGTATTGACAGGGCCTTTAATTTGTGATCCAAGGCTGTACCACTTCTCAGGATTAAGCTGTGACACTGCATTTGGAAAATTACCCGATGCACCTAAAATAGTGTTAGAAGAACAGGAAGGAGCTTGCACTGTGCTCCCAGTGTTATGGGACACAGGATGCCCCAAGCATTCTTCCCACACTGCAGCTTCTGCACAACCCCAGTGTTAAGTGTGAAGCTCTGGAGAGATTCCAAACCCACCTGGACACCATCCTGGGCAACCTGTTCTGGGTGAACCTGCTCTAGCAGAGGGTTGGACTGGATGAGCTCCAAAGGTCCCATCCAAGACCCACCACTTCAGGATTCTGTGATTCTGTGATAATTGTGGGATTCTTGATTGTTGGATTCGATGATGGTTTTGGGATTCTGTGATGCACGCAGCACATAGGACAGCTCTCACCCAGCCCCATCATCGGTCCCAGGGGCCAGATCTGCAATTCCCCACCTGACACCAGCTGCAAATACAACTTAACAGATTTTGATTCTCCTCCTAGACTGGGACGAACGTACCCCGGGGTGCTACAGAAAGACAGGAGATGGCACTCGCTCCCCCAAGCCCCAGATCAGCCACACTGCCAGGATCATGAGGCTGCTGGACAACAGGGACCAGAAGGTCCAGGGATTGCATGGGCACCCGAGCTGCGAGGAGCGGGCCAGGAGTGGGATCGGGGGTGGGGGGCTCTGGCAGCTCTGTGATGCTCAAGGATGCTGCAACAGTGGAGCATCCCTCCAGTGGCCCTTTAAGCCAGATTGAAAGATGCTCCGCATTGCCAGGCTGACAAAAAAGCAGCATTAGCCGAGCTGTGAAACTGGCTCTCTATGTTTAATGTCTCTCAATGGCTGGGGTGGGATAGCGCGGCATAAACTGAAAGTCAAGCAGCTGAATCCTTGTGCACTGCTTTGAAAAATTAGGGGCATTTATAATGTCTAATATGTTGCAAGCCAGGATGATTTAACAGATGGTTTAAAAAGAAAATCAGCATGTCAGGCAAGGCCCATCGTGTAGCTCTCTGTAGATTTCTACAGAACGTGAGAGTGACAAAAAAATGTTTTTCTTCTCTATTTCAATACCGAAAGATGTTAAAACTTGAAACCTTGGGGGAAATTGCTTAATTACCCTCGTGGTGTCAGTGGTCCAGAGCAGCGGGAAATTTCAATTCCCTGCAGAAAGGGGTCAAATAGGGAACAACCAGGACACTTTTTAAACTCTTGTTAATGCCTCATAACCTTTAATGAATAATTTTCAGTATCACGGCCAAGCTAACCTCACACAAAAGATAATCATATTTACCTCTTCAGAGCTTCACCTTAATTCTGGGCACAAAGAGAAAAATATAAACAACACTTTTTTTTCCATGCAGACAGAAGACATGAGAGGAAATTTGGGTTTTTAAATGCCTGTGCTCCTGTTAGACATTGATATATAATTTCTGTGTGATTTTACATTTAGAATGCAAAACCAAGTTAACTTTTCTTATAAAAGTACAGCAGGCAGGGGTTTCCCCACACCACGCATTCACCAATTACACTGGATTTTTATTTTAGAAAGAAGAGTTAATATTTAAAGTTGCCCTTTAATACTCATTTGGAAACACTGATTGAATAATAAGCCAAGCAGCTCAGTCTATCACATCTCTATTAAACTCTCTTGCCTTTTTTAAGATTTAAAAAAAACCACAACAACTTTTTTCTTCCTCTAAATGCAAATCTTTCTGTGTAACACTGTGCCTAATCTACTACAACTAATTAATCTGTTTGAGCTGATGAAATGTTACCTCTGCATTTTTTGTTCCTTGTATACAATTATTGTAACAGTGGTGAATAAATCAATATCCCCAATCCAACTGTAAAAAACAATCAAGAAAAGCAGTGCTTCTCAGGGAAAAAACACCAAATAATATTTATTAACTCTGTCTCAATCCACAGCAGAGCCTAATACCGTTCAAGCATTTTCTGCAAGTGTAATAAGCAAACTCAAATACATGATGAAAGTGGCACATGCCAATAATTTCACCATTTTACACTGCAGAGTAATTGAAGGATTTAATGAGAAACAAACCAATAAAAATAAATAGACCATGCGAGAGGAGGAGAAACTGATCTAAAATGGAAGTTGCTCCATTGTGAGTTTTAGGGGGTTTTTTGCATGGTTTGACTGGGAAAAAAATGGTGTTGGGACAGTTGGCTGTTTATTTCTACTTATTTTACATTTTGCAGTTTGATTTCAAAAGAGGAAAATGTCGCTTGTTGTATCAAGATTCGGTTCTGCATCAATATGCTATCCTGCTGCTGCCACTTCCGACAGATGTGTTATTTTCCTGC
>NW_010433152.1:32550-41452 GCF_000710305.1 Buceros rhinoceros silvestris
CTGAATTATATGATGAATAGTATCTTTCTGCCTGAGGTTAGAAACTGTTCCTGTTGTATTGGTATTTATAAATAACTCCAAACAGCCTCGCCTTTTAAATAATGGCACGGAGTCCTTCTGCTTTTAGAAATGCCTATAAATCACAGTCCTCCTGAAAGGAATTCTGATTACAAACAAACTCCTTTGTCTCAGCAGTGCCCCTAAATTTTGGCCGTGTACAAACGTCGCACTGAAGGATGCCACCAGCACCCGCGTTGATACCAAGCAAGGGCCGTGCATGCTTGGACAAGAAGGACATTACGGCTTGACATGTTTTTGATGTACAGTTTTGGTAACCCCAGAGCTGGACTGAGCTTTCAATTGGTCTGACACAGCAAAATCTCACAAATGGTTGTCGAGGGTTTTTTTTAAATAAGAATTTTGACCTCTACTTCTACTGGTGCCGTGGTGACAAAGCTGGGGGTGGCAGGACGGGTGGGGTTCCTCCCGAGTGGGATTTTGGTAGGGTATGAAATCAGAGATGCTACCAACTGAGCCTGGGGTGACACCTGCAAAGGAGGAGTTCAGACTCAAAAATAACACCCCAAAACCTTTGAGGGACTCAGGCAAACATGGGGATGGCTCGTAAAGGCCAACAAGTGAATTCTTTGTCACTTGCTGTCTCCACTTAAACTCTAGATATTCAAAATCTCTGTTTATTTTTGAAGACATGTGAATTCCTGAGGAACGTGGACCATAATGGGCTCCTGACTTGCTCAGCCAGCTAAACCTGGATATTCAGAGCAATCATGTTAAGTGCTGAGTGCTGCACCCCCGGTGAAAGAAACAATAAAACAGAATCTCATCTCTAAAGGGGATTATTTTCAGCTGCGCTGTTTTGATGTTTTTCCTTGTATGCACAATTGAAAACACGGACTTGTAATAAGTTATTGCTTTGTGTGGCGCTTTGGGAGAGAGGGAGAGGGCAGGTTCAAAGACCAAGTGTGGAGAGGGCACTCCCTGGACAACCGAGGTCCAATCGCAGTGTGCAGGTCAGCGACCTTTTTATAGAATCTTTGAAGTGCTCTCTTGAAGAGTATTGACTGACCACAGCCTTTTATTTCATATCAAGTTCAAATGTAATGTCTTTATGAGCATAATGCACAAATCAATGAATCAGGACATTCAGATTATTTAGATAGAGCTGCGAGTGTGCAGCCTACACCGAGGCATCTCTAATACCATTCATAGGCTGCACACGAATATTGTGTCCTACTACATTGTTTACCAGACAAGCGTTTTACAAGACAGGGTCTGCTAACAAAATATTTTGTTTCTCTCTGTTTATTTGTCAAGATAGCAAGTTTTGCCCAGATGATGTAATGGGAATGGCTGTTTTATCTGCCTTGGCAGGCTGGACTTTAGAAGAAGTTTAAATCTCCTATTCCTCTGTCACACCAGCAAATGTCATTATATTATTTTTATTATTGTTGTTGTTGTTGTTAATGTATTTATTATTAATATTATTATTTCAGTAGTGTGGAGGATGTCTTTTCTATACCCTGTTCTTACTCAGCAGAAAAAAACTCCTTGCCCCATAAATGTTACAGTACCTCTTTTTGCAGCAAATTTAGTCTGTAGTGCGAGTTTAGCCAACGTTTCTTTCCACAGAACCACCAGTGAATAGAAATTTCACTTTTCTGGGGTCCTCTTGCTTCGGCCTGAAGGACATCAGGTCTCATCTCCACCAATCACACATCCCAGCCTCCTATCACAGAGCCAAACCACCCAGTGTCCTACAAACTCTCTGTGCAGATGTTGTGTTGGTCCCCAAGCTCCACCACTCCAGACTGAACGTCTTTCGCCTGTCCCGCGTTTTCCTGCCCTCCTGGCCTCAGCAGCCACATCCCCGTGCAGCACAATGTCGCTACAGGCTCTGCAGCTGCTGCAAGGGCCAGAGGCAAAGTTCCTCCCCAAGACTCCCCGACTTAGTACATCTGGGGCAAAACAAAAATGTTTAGAGAAGATGGGTTATAGAAAAAGTTATTATACTACACAAGGTCAGTTTTACTTTCAGTGCCAACAAGTTACAAAGGTCTCACATTTTTGTCAGGGATGCCTTACTTATGAAATGCAAACCACTGTGTTACGAACTTTAATGCTTCTGTAATGTTTTAGTGGACCTTACTCAAGGACCAGACAGACTATACGTTCATGGCCTTGCTTCTAGTGCCAAGTGTTTGTTTTTCACTATCTCTGTGAGGGAAAAAAAGACCTGAAATTGTTCTTATGTCAAATTCATGGATGCATAAATGTGTGAGATGGAAGAACCGAGTATTATTCTCACTCCTGTCGTGACTTCTGGCAGTGAGAGGATGGCGCAGAGAGCCGGGCTGCAGGTTTCAAACCGTGACACACCTCAGACCTGGACTTTTCAGTTCTGTCATCCTCAGCCTTTTTTCTCTCTTTTCACAGCTGGTTTCCAAGGAGCCCTGGCTGGGAATGGCCAACCCCACCACGGACTCCACTGCAGACAAATGGCTTTCTGTGGTGCAGACCCACCCCCGCTTTGGAGAACTTGTCCTGGGAATCAGGGACAGCTTAGTCCTTAGCACGGCAGGACTTAGCACGAGCATGTTGCTTCATTCTTCAGTGGAAAAAAATGTAACGCAGTTGTGCATGGAATTTTTACATACCCATGACTGGGTTCTTGTTGTAGATACTGCCGCTGCCACGCTAGATGGGAAACATCCAAGTGCGAACCACTGGCCAAGGATCCACCAGTCACCAGGAGAGTTAATAACGGTGCTGACACGCAGTCCAACGTCACTGGCAAACCTTTAGGCATGCTCTAACATGCCTTTATTACGCTCCATCAAAGACGTCAGCAGAAAAGTCAAAGTAACAAACAAGAGCCATCAAAATTTTGAGCAGATTCTAGTACAGCACTTTGTGGTTTCAGAGCCCAAACTGCAACAAGTATTTCAGGGTCGGTAAGGACTTGACACATCCTATCGCTAATTAATCAAGTAATTTCTAAAGAGCTGGGAGAACAGCCTGTGAGCAGAGCAGCAACTCTAAAAAAGAAGTGAGATTTCAGGCAGAAACTGGCTGGCAACTGCCAAAGCAGCACCCACCCCAGTTCACCTATCACCACCCGCCGTGGGACTCGGCACAGCCCCTCACAGCTGCTTCCTGAGCACCCACCAATTGCTGCTCACACCCCAGCAGGCTCCAAAAATCCCAGATTGGAGTTTAAAATTCTGAATTTCTGGAGATCGACCAGCAAAGCCCAGAGCAACCCCTTCGTCCTTCCCCGGCGCTGCCTTCTGAGCATCTCCACCCGCAGATGCCACTGTTCGGGCTGCCCGTTGCAGCTCACCCTCTGATTTCCAAATCCAGCAGCAGTGCTAGAGCAATCCAGGCATATTACACATCCGTTATCCTACCATCCGCCCTATGATCAGCTTGCCAGTTTGTGGTTTTGTTACACAAGGTGTATTTTTATTGTAAGCCTCCACAGAAAATTTATGGGGTTTTCGGGTTGTCTATATAAAAAAATTCAAAGAACTTTAGTGTGTCACACGGTGGAAGTCTACGCCCCGTGTCAGTCTGGTGTTGCAGCGTTGCCTTTGGCTTGCTTGTATTTTTATGAATGGGAACGATAAGGTAGGTATTTCCTCAGCTGTCAGCCAATCCATGTAAAAAACTGCTATTATAGGGGAAAAAAAAAAAGTGTCCCTTCAGTACCAATCGCAATTTCATTTCTGGCCTCAACTGTCTCCTCGCATAAACCTTCCTCGGGAACGCCAGGACAACTACGTGGGCTGTGGCTTCGGAATGCTCGTTTTTCAGTCATACCGAGGAAGATTGGCGGGTATGTTGCGTGGTTCCAGTGTAATTAGTCTTTTTTAATGAAATGGACCCTGGATATATTCCACTGTGGAGCTTCAATAATAGAATTTAAGCGAAAGTAATTTCAAAGTGCAACAGTAGTTTACATATTAGTTATTGTATAAAGAAAAAAAAATGCTCTGCTGTTCTAGGTTAAATGCAATTAACATCCAGGCCTTCTGCGAGACTCCTGGGAGAGAATGATTGGTTTGGCAGGTTATTTCTCAGGTTTTGATAAAAAGGAAAAGAAACCCCACACACTAACTATATATCGCCGCTGAAAATATTACTGCACCCTCTAGATTCAAGACCTCAAAGCAACTCGGCAGAACACATCTATAACTCCAGAATTTTTACTAATTACTTGGAAACACAATTACTACTTGTGCTGCTGCCTGTCTAATATTGCATATAAATAAAACTTAGTGAGTCCAAGTAGAAGTCAACCCCTTTCTATTTAGCATTTGCTGCAAAAGGTGGGGGAAGAGTTTTCTGTTTGGTTTTGGAAAAACATGTTATCTGGAATTCCAATGAGGGAATAAACACTGTGGAAATTACAGGAAAAAAATATTCATCACCTTTCCTTATTTCATATAGCTGCATCCTGCTTCCAGAGAAAAATGTGGTTTCACGAGAAATAAAGGAATTGCTGTAAGACTGTTCAAATGTGCCAAGCAGGATTTTTTTATATTTATTATTACCTTTGTCTCTACTAAGCACATTTTTAAAAACACTTCATTTTCTCACTTGAAAAGTTAAGACTTTCACTCTCAATTGTTCCTACAAATTCTACTTGCAGTTATCTAGGAATAAAATCTAACTCTTGAAACATCTATTAGCTAGTTTGATGGCGTCTTACCACAAAGGACCTCACAAAAAGTTGCTCGTTCTTAGTCACACAGGAACGCTTAGATCAAATCCCACTATTTTAATGTTTCTATAGGGGGAAAAAAAGATGCAATTCAGACCAAACACAAAACTCTGGCTGCTCTGCGTTCGGACACTTTCTGCAGTATAGATGGTCCTTCACAGGCTGTTAAACACAACCTCTGGCTCAGGAAGTCCCCGAGATGCAGATTGCTGGAGACGGGAAAACAGACAAAGGAAGTTTCACTCTATGTCTCCCCGTTCCTAAATTCGTCCTTATGCACTAGCCAATGAGTAGGGGGATTGCACCAGAAGGATTATTAATACAGCCCACAACAGCTATTCCTACAGTGGAACCGGAGCGTTTTACCTTTAGGAAATTGCAGAGTGACTGTGTTTAAAACCTACTAAAGTTAATAGAAATATTCTCATTGACTTCAGCAAGTTCCAGACCACCCTGTTGGATGCGTATTTTCACCTTGACCTTCAGCCACATTAAACTTTTTGATTTCTAGCCAAAGTTATTCATCTAAAACATAAAGAGAAGTAGATACCTCCACAGGACAATTAATATTATCTTTAAAGGGACGGCTAAAACATCCCCTTACCCCCATCAGCTACCAAAATATCTTGGATGTAAAGCCTAAAATAGATACCCAACTCTTAGAAGGCTGCAGTAAATGAGATGGCTCCTGTCCCTAATAGCACAGTGGGAGGTAGGGATGATAATGTGAATTTTAACAGTCCGACAATAAAAAGAATAAATCCCGAAAGGGAGAAGGAAGGTGAGTATAGACCCAGAAAATCCTCCAGAAACACCAAATGCAGCACTTGTATTTGGAGCAGTTTTAGGTGCAGTTTAAGTTAGTCTAGGCCTCCAGCTAATTTCACCCTTGTTTTGGCAGTCCTGCTACATCGGTTTCTTCAGTTTTTAGTGCCTGGACACGTGGGCAGAGGCAGCTGTGACCTGCACACTGGTGACTGTCACTGCCGATGCACTTCCCATGTTCTGCTGGTGCTCATCAGAGCTGGCCTCATCCAAAACCTCCATATGCCACCACACATCTCAAGCTGCTGATGTTCCTCAGGAAATACTATTCGGGGGCTTGTTTGTTTTGCTATTATGAGTACGTTTTGCTACAAGAAATTACACTTAATTATGTTATAATATTTTCAGAACTGTTAATGTTAATATTAATGTGTTGAAAATCATTTTTACTTAATTTTTACTGGGTGTTCTTCTATAATTGATAGGGATTTTGTTATTAAATCTTTTATTTGACTGATTACTTAATCATTCCCACATGGTTATTGAAGACAATCTTACATATAATTAATTTCACTAATAGAGACTCCCCATGTTTTCCTTCCTAGGCCAGTGTCTGCATGGTTATCATGTAATTTAAGGCTTTCCTGGGGCAGCTTTAAATTATGCACATATTTGTATTAATTATATATGGCCAGATTCTGCTACCTTGTATACGATGGCTAACACCCCCTTCTGTAAGCAGCTCCTCGGAAATCAGTGGTGTTCCTTGCCACCGCATCAGTGTAATAAAAAGTGGTGGAAAACGAGTGCAAATCTGAGGAGAGGCAGAGTTTAAGTTGGCTGCTTTCATTCACTTTCCTCTGGCACAGGCCTCCCTGGGTATCTCCTGCCCTCTCCCTTTCATCACGACTAATCCAAACAGACGGGTTCATCCGCTATGCCACCCTTTCAGGATCAGGAATACGACAGCAGGGGAAGCGCCATGGCATGGGGAAGGGAGCCCTCTCCTTTACCGCCTATGAAATGCAAAGATACAGGATGTACAGTAAGCAACAAAGGACCACAGGCCATGTGTGCAAATGTGATAGGGAACAAATGATGTTCAATGTCATGAGAAAGCACGGAGTTATCAATCAGGTGACATGCCAAATCCGTGACAGGATGCTAAGTAATGTACCTGATGCCAATTATTGACTCCCAATGACAAATTGGGTTTGCATATTGCATATTTTCTCCCGGACTGAAACGCAGAGGCAGTTCAAATGATCCCTAACTACACCATTGTACTTGTGAGGGAAGGTGGAAAGAGCATGTGAGAGGCAGAGTCCCGAGGAATTAACATGAGCAGCATCACCCCGGCCAGCTGTAATTTGCATTCTGATGACAGCAGCAGCAGGCTCTGCACACCTCAGGCCTCCACCGAAACCAGGAAACCACAACCGGCTCCAGGACAAGGCTGCCTGGGAGACCCAGGCAGGCGCAGGGACCAGCGCACAGGCTCAGGCCACACTGGCTCTGATGGGGAGCAGAGCAGGGTCAGAGCCCCACCTGCCTGTGCTTGCCCCCCATGTCCGGGGGCTGCCTGAGCCCAGAGCACCCTTTGCCAGGTGCCGTGCATGCCCAGTTTCCATCAACATGCTTTGCTTGGGCATGCCTATCAAAATCAGCAGCCCCAGCGATGGCTGGTGACGTTGATTCTGTCTCAAGAACTATCCAGGCTAGTTTAAAGCTTCTCTTCAATGAATTATAAAGCTTGCTGATGTCCCTTTAAGGGACTTGCTGAAATTCCCCCTCCTAAACATGCTCTCAGCCACAGCAAAATTCAGCTTCCGTGCTCCTGAGATACAGCACACTCCTAGGAACCGGCTCCGGTCAACTCGTCCAAGAGAATGAAATCTCAAACAGAGCGGCAAAGCCACAGCCAAGATTACCTTCTCCTGCCTGCCTTTCCCCATCCTGAAACTGCTTGTCAGGCCTCTCCATCTAGACATCGAGGGGCTGGAGCGTGTCCAGAGAAAGGCCACAAAGTTCATGCAGGGTCTGTAGCACAAGTGCATTGAAGAGCTGCTGAGGGACTTGGGGTTGTTCAACCTGGAGAACAAGAGGTTGAGGGGAGACTTTCTCCCTCTTGATAACCCAAGAACAAGGCTGGGGTTGGTCTCTTCTCCCAAGGAACAAGTGACAGAACAAGAAGAAATGGCCTCAAGTTGCACCAGGGGAGGTTTCGTTTGGACATTACGAAAATGTTGGCAGCTGTAGGTGGATACAGGCCATGACCGTGGCTACTGAGGAAATCCAGTGAAGTCACCGGGATGGGGCACCGCGCTCAAGTTAGGTGTGAACTCAATGTTTTGCAGCGTCAGTGCCATAGCAAGAACTTTTAATATCAATTTATTCTTGGGCAGCAGAGTAGAGCACAAGCTGCATACAAAAGAGTGGCCACAATAAGTTCATTTAAAACAGCGGCTCTTCCTAGGTAACATTTTAAGCTGCCCTCGAGCAATTCTCTGCCATGCAGCAGCATTTCTGAAAAAAACAGACTTATGAACCCAACCCTGCACAAGATTTCCCAAACAAGCAGGGACAGTGTTTGGTACTTGTGGAGGAATGAAATGTTTTATTCCCCAGGGAGAGAGGGGAGGGCTTAGCTGCTAAATTTAAGGAATGAAAACCATCATCAGCTGAAGCCCTACCTGGTATTTTCAGTGTTTTGCTCTTTTGATTAATTCAGGAGATTCCAGAGAGCAAGTGATTTTTTGAAGTTGAGGTCTGTGAAAGCCCATCTTACACCTCATTACTCGAACCTCAAACCTACTGAGGTAGCATCATGGCCCCGCCACCATGCCTGCCATTAACGTGGGTGATAACCACTATTTCTCCCCACACACTATTTAAATTCTAAGGCACCAACAAACTATAACTCACAGGGAACCATTTTAAATTATTATTATTCAATGGCTTGTAAACTGTATCTCATCATTAAAGAGAATAATAAATAAAAATAATGACTAGCTTTCAAGCCAGCAATGTAAAGACCGTATTTTCCAGCCAAATATTTGGTTCATTTTATTAGGTTTTAATTAAAGCAAAATCTATCCTTTAATTCTTAGGCTTAGAAAATGGTATTTGAGGTGAGGAACTGGAGGAAATCCCTTATTCCACGTTGTCCCTGTGCAGCTCGGTTGCTATATAGACCAAGATATAGGTTGCTGAAGAAAAATATAATAGCCCCACAGATATTTTACAGTACCAAAACCTAGCTCGGGGCTACACATCCCCAGATGAAAGACAGCGGCTCCACGGAAGAAACAAGAAATTTGTCGGCAGGGCCGTTTGAAGTGCGTTGAGCCGGCGTGGAGGAGGAAGGGCTAAAGGCAGAGGGGCGGGCAGGGG
>NW_010433152.1:41554-55262 GCF_000710305.1 Buceros rhinoceros silvestris
GGCAGGGGGGAGCAGAGCCCCCAGCCCAGCCCTGCCTTGCCCATGGTCAGCCGTATCATGTAATTCCATTAGGGTGCGAGATTCAAATGCAGAATTAGCTGTTGCCTACGCAGAATTATGTTAAACATGGCCCAGACTGAAAATCAATATTCTGCTTAAGTAACTGGCCCTCCAGTAATTTAATGAAGCTAAATTGCATTACACGGAGGTAAGGTGGTGGGGGACCATTTTGTCTCAAACCTTCCATTATACAGTGACTGTACAGCTGTATGCCTAAAGAGAAATTAAACACATACACTCATTTCTTCTTGAAGTTGGAACAGTGTTTTTTACACTGGATTACTTGTCTCCTTCCTTAATTTAAAACTACAGTAAATAATTTGCAACCACATAATTAGGAAGGAGCCACAGTCTCATAATAAGAGGAAAAAATTGCGACGAGAGTATTAAAGGATTTTTTTTTTCCTTCTCAAGAAAAAGAAAAAGGACATTAAATGTTAGATCTGTATTAAAAATGTAATTCTAAAGGGTTTAAATCTATGACATGTCTACACTGAATTAATTAAATTCATGATCTGATCAAGGACTGAAAAGCTACCTTGGAGCTATCTCTTGAAAACGCTACGTATGTACATGTCAAAATAGGAATTAAAAAAAAAGCAGCCCTTTGATTTATTGGCGGTTCATGCATGCGTTATTGTGCTTTCCTGCCTTGTAGTGGGAGGGAAGTCAAAGTTTTATAAAGCACCTGAAACCTTCAGCACACGCTGCTTTATTAAAGGAACTTTCTTGCCGAAGACAACTGCACCGAAACTCGGAGCCATCGACTATGAATATGATCATGATGACATCCACGACGACTGAACTCCTGTTCAAGCTGATTGACAAGAACAAAGAGGGTACAATTACATTATGCAGCACTTGTGCTGCACCCTCTTTTATTTATTATTCAGCTACAAAACTTCAACTGGAAGAAACACTTCAGAGTTTTGTGTCGAGGAGACAGAATTAAATTGACAATAATTCTGTGCCGTGCAGTATGAAGTTATGCTGATTAGAGATTACTTCCCCCTAAATCATTTGTCACGTTGCCTTATATAAGGGTAAAAGAGACTTCAACCATGTGGAGCTGCCGCGGTATCTTTGGGGAAATGCAGGCAGCAGAGAATGTATTGTTTAAAGGGAAAAGGAGTGATTTGCATGCTCAATCGCTATTTTTTCTTGCCTGTCCGACTACTAGAATTTTCTTTCTAGACTTAAAAGGCAGTTAAACAAATGCGATTTATTTATGCCAAATCTAAAGTGAAAACAGAGCCATTTAGAAGCACGTGTCTGTTTAACACATTAGAGGGCATCCCCATCCTGAAAGAGGTTCACCAAGGTGAGCTGCAAGATGCAAAATTATCAGGGAAAGTGGCAGCAGCAGCAGCAGCAGCTCAGAAACATCAGGTCAGGCTGTTTCTTCCTAGCAAGTGGCTACAGCCAAGCACGCAGCTATATCTCACTTCTCCATTTTCTTTTTGCTGCTGGTTTGGAAACACTGGGGTACAGGCACCAGTACCCCCCGCCCCAGCACCGCAGCAGAGGTGTCTGAAGGTGTCGGGGTGCGTTACGCTGCCCCAGTCTCACAGGTTAATACCAGATGCCATTGCTGGACAGGAGAAGCAATCACATCTATTAACTGGGTTATTGAAATGAAACTCCATCACTGTTGCTGGACCAAGATTTGCAGAGAATGCATCAGACCCGCCCCAAAACATGATGGGAGTCAAGGGGTACCCATTGCTCTTTCCTCTGAGCACTTACAAGCCAAAGCATTACTGATACCTGAATATTGAGGTTAGCTCATAGAGAGCCAGCTCTGCCCCTCCCTGACCAGTGGGTGTACCCCATGCGATGGACCTTCACCCTGAAGCAGCCCCATGAGGCAACAGGTCCGAGGATGCCCATCAGCAGCCCCCTCCCAGCCCTCCCACCGTGTCAGAACTGTGGTTACAGCACAAATATTTGAAATTACCACCAGACTGAGAGGTTTTTTGCTCCCTCCCAGCTATTCTTCCTGCAACAGTATGGTCCCAGCTGAAGGCGGAAATGCTTCACGGGTGCTTGGTGCTGCCTCCAGCCAGACAGGAACAGGAGTATCTCCCCCAGAGGAACTGTCACTCTGGATCGCCAACATCACCATCGCCTTTGCCAAAAGCCAGTCGCAGCATCATCTAAGGCAGTAAGGGAATGAGATGAAACATTCTTTCTCTCTCTCTTACACGTTATCGAGCGAAAGGGAAAAAACTTCCAGGACAAATTTTTTTCACACCCTTGAATACTAGCTAGTGGATCTATATTTTGTCTCTGCCTTGCTCAGAAGATCTTTTACTCCCTCATTTCTTTTGGGATGGCAATTCAATAATGTGTAACAGAACATTTATTAGTTATACCCCTGTTTAAAAACTGTTTTGAGGGGGGTAACTGCTCTCAGAAAACCCGAAACACTTTCCGTTTGATTTCTGGGTGCAGTATAAGCGAGACGCAGCTGGTTCCTGCTAAGCTGGTTCCTGGCTTGTACCTGGACTAGGAATTGCAAGATTCCCCACCACCACCACTAGTAAAACATGAGTTTAACCACATATTCAACATGGGAAACACGTCATGTATTTTATAACTCAAGGTCCTTTTGAGCCAAGTACCCAGCAATTTCTTTTTCCTTAAGATGCACCTTTATGTTCAATGATATTTCCTTTGGGATTTTCATTAACAAAATTTTTCATTTTCTGTGGTGAAATACCTTGACTGATGAGTTTAGCATTTTCCTTCTGCTTGTATTTACATTTAGTGTTTTGATGATGTTAAATTCTACAAATGAGAGCAGTTTTTAAGTGCTCCTTTCACCACTGACTGCCTTTTCTGTTTGATTTTCTCTTGCTGCTGGTGTGTTGTCAATGCTGAATGCTGGAATTGTTGTTGAGCAGGCACAGCTGGATGAATTAAAGTCTCTCCAGTAACTCAAACCAGAAATGACTTCATCTCTGAACTTTCCATGTAGCACAGGTCAGAGCTCTGAGTAGGGACAAAAATAATGGGGTTACCAGAGAAAGAAAAAGTCAAAAGTACAAGTCAAAATATAGAAAGTGCTTTGGAGTCGCCTTGTGCAGTGATTTCCCCCCGTGTTAGCGACGGGCTTTTTCACAGAGCCAGGCTCTGATGGAGACGTTTGATAAGAAATCGTATTTTAAGTTCAAATAGAATATCTGCATGTGTGCAGACACAGAGCATTGTACACTTACCTTATTAGCTGTTCACTGAAATTATCTGTCGAGTATCCTAGCACATGACTATTTGTGCCTAATGATATAATGGATTAATTTATTCAAGGAATTTCGCCAAAAAACAAATCAAACGTTGAGCACAAACATTTCTTCCCCATTCATTTAGAGCCCATCACTAACACCAGAGCATTTCAATGTGGCAAAGGCAGATTCTAAAAGGTAACATATTAAATTAACATGAAGCAATTTCTAAAGTAAATACAAGATGGATATATGGGAATTTGGAGTTGCTGTGTGCTCCCTGCCTAGGCTGGGGTGGGCAGGGGGATGTTCTCGACCCAGACCCCTTTCTTCTTGGACCACCACCTCCCCATCAAAAGCATCACGGATAAAAGCCCTTGCTCCACTGCAGGAGCACAGGAAGATGGAAAATTTCTTTTCTTATCAAAACATTTCATCCATTTCCTTCTTTCATCGTGGAGTAAAACATCACCCTCAGCATTTTTGTGGTTTAAAGAGGGCAAAGCAGGAGTAGCTCCCATTTCACACCTATCCTGAGGTGCTTTTTGCAGATTTTCCTGTTGAGTGTTTCATGCTCTCTGGTGTCGGTGTATGAATGAGGTGACATCTCCCATCAGCAGCCACCACGACAAAATTTTAAGTCTATTCCTCAAGTAAAATTGCATTTCCTGTAATTTCTGTATATTCCCTGACCCATCTAGTCACTGGTAGGCTGGACGTGGCTGTTCCCAATGAGCTTTCCACCCACATGAAGCATCAGCGTGTCTCCATCACTAACTGGAGCTGAGACCACAAGAGCCTAACAGCAGATGTGCTTAAAAACAAAGGTTCAAAAATCTTCCGATACAAATGTGTTCAAGGGCCTCTAAAACTCAATGTTCTGTGCTGAAATCAATTCATGTTATCAATAGCCAAGAATTCCCGGAGCTTAGATTGTGATCTGCTCTTTGGCATGGCAATTCTGAAAAAAATTGGCATCACGTAAATACAGACGTCGGAGATGAACCAGAGGAGTGATAGTTACTTTTCAACAGCGAAATACAACACCCAGTAGTGAGAAAGGTTCATTGGTGTAAAGTTAAACCCCTGGCCGTGCAATATTCTGCATTTTTTCTGTTACACATTTCTGTATTTCTAGTGAGTTATGGTAAACTTACATGTTTGCAAAATCTCGTAGCTGGGCCGTCACGCAGAGAAATACAGAGTTGTTGCACAGCATCACGGAAACGCACACAAAGGTGGTGATTGCTGGGAAGGACTGGAAGTATAAACACAGACTGATGCTCACGTGTGCAAGAAAAGCCAATGCTGATGCTAAGGTCAGTCTGTACCCTGGGCTTTCCATCCATGGAGATGGCAGACACCGCGCAGTTAGGTCTGGTGTAGAGGTGATGACTTCGACGACAAAGTTTTCCTCCTCCTTCCTACAGCCTGTGGCAGGGACCATGGTCCTGCTCCAAAGGGATGAGTAGCCAGGATGTCTCTGCTGCCATGTCCCTGGGGCAACAGCAGGCAAACCTCCATGGCTGGTGCGTGTGGAGCCAGCTGCCCCTGGTAACACCAGCGCTGGCACTGACAAGCTCATTTCTGCAAGCTCGCATCCCAGTGGTGTCCTCCATAAGAGCCAGGGAAACAATGGGTCTTCTTGACCAGGAATTTGCCTACATGGAGAAGGAGGGTCCATCTGCTCGTGCTGGGGCTTGGCTTGGCCCATGCAGATGTTCCCAGTCTACCTCCAACCTTCTCAGAAGCTCTTTACCTGCACTCCCCTTTCTCCACTGGCAAAACACTCCTTTCTTTTTATTCAAAGAACTGAGAAATAATCTGAATTCTCAGGAAGCCTCTTTACTCAGAGGTACCATGTCACCAGTCCTGGGCCCTCCTGGCTTAAACTTCCCATGGAGACCAGAACCCATGGCTCCCAGCTCTCTCCCTCCTTTCTTCCCTGCTCACGGGGATCAGCTGGGTCCAACACGCTGCCTCTGTGCCCCACATCCCACCAGTCATCCTGCCCTTCCCCAGCCCGTTCTTTCCATCCCTCCCACACCACAGCCTGTCACTCACCACCTGCACCCTGTGCCAGCCCTCCCTCAGAGTTCGAACCACCGCCCCACTCATCGACCACTTTACCAGCCCCGCTGGCTTTCAAGCACAGTTCAGATTGCTGTTGGAACCTTTTCCAGAACTCCTCAGCATTTTCCCATAATTTTGAAGGCTTTTAATGTTGTGATCGCACCGGTGCCACGGCAGCCATTCCTTACTTACCTTTCCACTTACAGCTGCTTGCCCCAGTTTCCTCCAGCAACAGTACATTTTGTTGGCTTTCGTTCCGTTATTGTTTGTACAACTCTCAGTGATGCTTGAAGCCAATTTTTAGGGTAACATTGTGAGAGCAACAAGATCTTATTCTTACTGCAAAGACAGGAGTGACGCTACTGGGGAGAAGCCTCCGTCACCCTGTGCCTGAGCCTCAGCTCCCGCTGCACATGTTAGAGCATGCACATGCTTTGGAGTTGCCTGTGGGGCCAACAGTGAGTCTTGCACCTTTCCAACCTGAAAAGCATGTGATTGTGACCTTTGCACGAGACAGCACCTTCAGAGGTATATACAGTCACACTGAAATTTACTTTTAAATTTCAGCAGCCCTTTGTGATTTAGGCTCTGTGGAGCTCACCTTGCTCTGAGCCTAAATACATCTATCTAACATGCAATCCATCGTGCCAGCTTGCTTCTCAGCCTGCAACAGGTTCCTGACCTCATTTGCATGTTCTTGGTAATATTCATAATCATGGTTTCACGCAGAGACCCCGCTGAGAAGCTCTGCCCATCCATCCCCCACACCAGCCAAGTCCATGAACCTGTGAGTTTCATCATGAGGGTGTTTAAAAACGAGTAAATTTTGGAAAGCTCCTGTGCATCAAAGGGAAGAGTACTGTGCAAATACATTTGAACTGTATAATTTGTTTTACAAATAAATTATTCTCTGCAATTCTCTTGCCTGTCAGAGACAATGGAAGTCTCCATGATGCCCACTGATACTCCATGACCCCCAGCTCCTCATTGCCACTCCCTTATGGTGGTCTCCAAGCTGCTGAAACTAATCCACATTTCCCCCATCACCAAAGAATAACTCACCCCAAGAGCCAACCCCTATTGCTCCATACATGAGCTCCTCATCGCCACCATCATCACTGCTGGAGCCCTGTGAGGAGGCTGCTACCCAGCATCCAGAGATGGAGAAACTAGCCAAAGGTGGCTGACAGCTTTGGGGCAGCCTTCCAGCCATGTATTTTCTACCAGAGAGATACATCCCATGTTTAATCTCAGGTCTGTCATCAAATTGTGGAATTTACCAGTTTCACACATGCTGAGAGTTCAAATTCTTTTTTGAGGAGCAACTTCTTAGAAAAAAGGACATGAAGGACCAAACCCTACATTCTTTCTGCATTCCAAACCTTTAATGAATGTGAATTTTAGACCTGCAAGGTTTGTGAGATCCAACTCTCTGCAGCTATGACTCTCTTGGTATTTGCACTTAAAAATTTTATTTTCAAGGCACAGTAATTGTATGTAAAGTTTTTCTCGGATCTGAAAGACAAAAAGTCTTAACAAGTCAAAGGCTCAGCCTGGGAGAAACAACTGATCTTCATACAGATAGAAAGACAGAAGGGAAATCTGAGGGTTTGATACTTTTTTCATTCTTATCCAAAATCGCTTTGGTTTTGAACTCACATTTTATCCACTGCCAAATTCACTTTGGTGTAAATCCCATTGATTTCAGCTACATTTTATTCCAGGGATAAATGTGATTTCATTATTCTATTACGAAGCACATTAAAAATAAAACGTAGATGACAACTTTATCACTGAAGATGGCATTCATTACATACGGGTAAAGGTTTTCCGGTTTTTCCGAGAGCGGTTTCATTTGGATTTCTAGCGTATAGCCGTGCACGTATACGCCAGCCAAAGAAGCTATAGCCTGTCATTTCAATAAAACATGTATGAAAGCATCCCTAAGCACCTCCTGACATGTCAGGAATATATAGTGTAAGAGTGCGTCCATGTCAGCAGTGACAAGCTGAACCTTAATGGCTCTAAAACAGTCTTTATGGTTTACTGTACCCGTAATCCATTTTATAATGAGTGCTCAACTAGATACAACAGTTTCCTCTGCCTTTTAACTCACTCCAAGGTGCCAAGACGAAGGAAAAAACTCCAAATTGTGGGTGATCCTTCCAGAGAAGTATTATAGGCTGAAATACTTACGCACAACAGATAAATTAACATTAAAGCTTTACTCTAATCCTTAAGTTTCCTTCTGTGGGTTTTAAAAGAGACCAGTATCGATATTTAATTGTAGTTTTGGGGGAAGATTTTAAATTTTATCAGGCTGCCGCTGCTTTGAACTTACCAAACACGGGGAAAGGGAAGAGGTGCTGCGAGCCCACAATAGACACTGACAGTGTTTAGAGCTGGGACAAAAGCAGAATATGAGATTTCCTGTCATGATTCTACCCCAGTCCTACACTCTTCATCTGTGCAAAGTAAGAGGGTTTCCAGCAAAGAACAGGGCAGCTGTGGCCACCAAGTAGCAGGAGCAGCAACACCTTCTTGCAGCAGTCTCCCAGCATTACCCACTGAAAGACAAAGCTCTTTGCATCCATCAGTTGAACAAGCTGCTCCTCCTTGTAGAGGGTAACGATCTGTAAGAAGTCCGGTGTAGGCACCTGTTTTATAGAAGGGTACAATAATGTTCAGGATTCCAGTGAAGGAGGAGAACTGGGAATAAACAGCGAGAATCTTCAACAGAATCATCTTTCCTCAGCCACACTTGGGTTATTTATTGAGGGGAAAATGTGCACACGATGGGTGTAAAGAAGCCCTCATCTCTGCCAGAGCCCAACATCCCCACCGCTCCCACCAACCACCATGACAAATGCTTTGCTGCCTTCTCAGGCTGGTGTTTCGCGTTGGCTTCTGCAAAACTTCCTGTGGGCGGGTGCTCCTGTGCGTGGAGCTGATGTATGTAAAATTTTAGAAACTGAGTCCTTGCATGGCTTGGCTGCTGCATCGCTGACCCACAGAGGAATGAAGCACAGGGAACCGCTGCACAGCTGCTGCCAGGCACCGGGAGTCCGAGGAGGACAGCAGGGCAAGGTGGCTGCCCCCACACCTCACAGGGAGGTCACAAACACAACCATGATTTATAATAATGCTTTTTTTGTTTGTTTGTTTTTTTAAGATAAAATCTATGTGTTAAGTCCTTTTGTCTCTTAAATATAATAATAATAATCTTAATAATAACAATAAAAAGTCATCAATTCCTGCCTTGGCGGCCATAGCTCTGGTGCAAGCAGCTCTCCTCAGTCCTTACCCATGCTGCAGAGATCCCTGCAGAAATGCATCCTCCAGCTCCCCCCACCCATCATCCTTGGGGATCCAGGAGACCTTCACTGCCATCCAGCCACCATCCCTGCTCACCACCTCTTTCTAAGCACTACTTCACACCGGTGCCTCCCCTGCACCCTGCACAGAGCACCCAAAAACCAAGCCCAGCTCCTCCAAGGGGCACCCCATGGCACTGATGTCTCTCTGAGGACACCCTGTTCTCCCCCCGAAAAGGAGCCTGAGCATCTCTCCCGCAGGCAGGGTGCCACCGGGAGGGTGCCCCGTGGGTCCCAGGCCCAGGGGCTGGGTGCACCCAAGGGGGAGCGGGAGGGAAGCAACTAGAAACAGCCACTTAACGTCTATTTAGAGCCTGGGAGCATTTGTGAAAGCCATCCCCATTACTGTTGAAAAGATGCAAATTTGGTGAAATAATCAGCTGTATGGCTGCAGGCTGTTTCTCAAGTACCCTGATTCCTTACAGGAGTGAAGGTATTAGTGTAAGACACACAGCAAGGCCAAGTTCATGTTGCTCAGAGGTAGCCCCTAACCAAACTCCACCAAGTGCTATAAAACAAGATTTGTTATCCTGGAAAGCATTGACAGTTCATCCAATAAAGCCCCCAAAAAACCAGAACCCTTAAGGGTGGTTGCAGGGGCGCAAAAAGCATCGCTCACAGGCATGTCTGACAGAGGAAATACGTGTTGGTGGCCACCGCGCAGAGCCCCTCGCTCGTCCCGCCCCGATCCCCAGCAATTAAGCCTGGCATCAGAATTTTCATCAAAAATCCCTTTATGTCTTTAAAGATCCATTTATCTTCTGAAGTAAAGCAGAGGCGGCAATCTCTGCAGAGGGCAGAGCGCTCGCTTGGTGTGTAAAGCTGGGGAAGAACCGAGGAGGAGCTCTGCTTTAAGACCATTGAAAAGAGCTAAACGCACGACGTAGCGCAAGGTGTTAATCTACCTCACGTCTGCAGACTCCCCTCTCTGCCTCCCTCTCCACCTCCAGCTGTATCTGGCTAAACTTTAGGGGGGGGAAAAAATAATGTATTTAAGAAGAGGCTAGTATTTAACCTCAAACCCTCATTCTCCTAGTATTTCTTATGTTAAATATTGTACTAACAAGCTTAAAATGCTGTAATGCTTATATTTAATTTCAGGAATGTCAAATATATTCTTAAACCACCAGTGTCCTCCACAGAGATAGAAGGTGAGCCTTCAGTCAGGCAGTTTAATCATTGCAATTCCAGCCCTCCCTAAAGTCGGTTTTACAGTCAATGACTTAAAATAACGTGATGGAAACAAAAATATGTACTATCACCAGCCACACTCTCAGCCGTGTTTATGCTGTGCATGCAGCAGTAGAGAAGAGGACGATGTAAGGCATCATTTTAAATTCTGAAAGACTATTTTCATGGATGGCATAAGGACAAAAGAGCTCAAGTTGCTTTGATAGCACAGTAATGGAATAAACTGGAGTTGGAGAGGGCGTGTTTGCAGCCACAACAGAGTTTATGCTACAATATGCATCTTGCTGTAGTTTGCTCACATTTTTCTCAGTGGACAGATATTGCGCTGTAGTTCTCAGAATACCTGAGAAAAACATTTCTGGAAATCGCATTACTTGTCTATACAGATACGATAAGGAGCACAAAATAGGCATGGAGAGTCTTCATCCTACAAAGCTTTTTTTGATTCCTTCTCCACCCCCCCCCCATCCCCTGTAACAACATAAAAGATGCTGTTATGACAAGTACTCTGGTAGTTCACTCTTTCATTTATAATTTAACCACAGCCTATATAACCTAATCAGAAAAATGTGGAGCACGATTAGGACAACAATCGAATGCAGTTGGGCTCCTTGAACAACTCAAAGAACAATACAAAAGGAAGCAAAAAAGAATCGGGGGGGGAGGGGGGGAAAGCAAGGAAAACCGTCACAGGCATATCAGAAAATATGTGATATTTCTTTAATATTTCATTTTAAACTACCTAATTGTGTTTTTAAGCTTCGGTTCCTGTAATTTTGCAAGACGAGGCATTCCAGTGAGAAAACATATGGTAAGGGATTTTTAAACCACATAGCTAGAGTGCATCATAGACTTATCTGCTGCTTTAGTGTCACAAAAATCCACCGCTGAATTTATCCAGTCACCCATTAAAGAAAGAAAAGAATTAAAGGAAAAAGAGTTTAAAAATCCCCAAATGCTACAAAAACTACTGGAAAGCGACACCGGGTTCAAACCAGAAGCTCGGCAGATCTGCGAGGCTTCCCACGGCAGGAAAAGCGGCAATTAGCTCTCTCAAGGCTGCTGGTTCTTTCAGGATGCTGCATAGTAAATATTGCATTGGCTTGTGACAAACTGTCATTAGCGACAACTTGGAACGGCGGCTCGGCTAAAACGAGCCTTAATGAATCTCATGCCTGGGATCGAGGTGAACTTTAAATTGCAGCCCTTTCCCTAAGCTTTTCCGAGGCGTGAGGCCACGGCGTGGTGAGGTGTGTTGCAGTCGGGAGCAGGCAAGGAGACCTTTTCCAGGAGAGACACTGCATCAGCACTCCATGCGGCACTTCGCGAGGCAACGTCAAGCCACGAGAGCGATAAACTTTGACATTTGCATGTGGCAGGGAGAATTTAGGGGATGCTCAAGCTCCCGGGGATGCGGCCATGGCCAGCGGGGTGGGTGAACGGTGATGTTCCCTCTCCAGCAAGCTTCTTCCGAAGCCCTGGAGCAGGAAGGGTTTCCTTGAGCTAAGCCTAAGGTAAGAGGAGGACACAGCCAGGCTGGGCTGCGAGGGGAATTTCAGGCAATGCCTCGAACCGTGTCACTGCCGCAAACACCGAAGGATCTCACAATGCCTTGGCACTTACTTCAAGTCTTCTGGTGAGGTGGGAAGCGGAGTCAAAAGAAACTTTTAAAGGCTGGTGGTTACGTCTTGGCGTAAAGAAGGGGAAATGCCACAGCAGGGCCACGTCACCAACTGTGGTTTTAGAAAGCAGAGGGCTCCCAGTTAGTTGCTCAGGAACACCACCAAGCCCGCAGAAAACTGTCCCTTCACAGGGACATGAGGAGCGGTTGCTGGGTTTAGACCTGTGCCAGCCTCTGCCTCCCCAGCCTGTCATTATCTGCAGTTACCTGGGACTGCTCGTCCCTTTTTTTGCTGCTTATCTTGCTTTTAAAAGACAAACTCTTAACCCCTTGCACTTAAAGGATTCCCCCAAGGTTGTCGGCGTTTTTCCTCCAGGAATTCCTAAGTGCAAGGACTGAGAAAAGTGTAAGGTGCTAATCTCGATAATTAGTGCATAAAACCAATTAGAGGGCCAAAAAACCTTAAGGCACAGAAAGTGATTTTTTGTTTATTTGCTTACCTTATTAAGTTAAATATCTGTCTGAATTAATCACTAATGAATGTGAAGAAGGGCTCAATAGCACCGGCTTAATGAACAGCAGTGTCAGATGCATTTTACAGGGCACCAAATCACTGGGTAGAGCAAGCCAAGTCGCGATTCAAAACCACTTTTCTGCCCAATTTTTCTGCTTGCAGGGCAGTAAATTATTTACGTGTATTGTGTTTATTTAAGCACTTAAATACTATGAATGGAGTACAGGCACATTTTAAAAATAAAGAATCATTACGCAACCCTGCTGCTGGAATTCCTGGCGTTCTCCCCTCCAGGCTGCCTCCCCCCCAGCCCTCCACCCAGGTTTCTTTTACAATTCTTGCAACACCCCATTGTTAGATGAAACATCTTTTTCTCCTCAATTTATTATTCCGCATGCTTGCAGAGAAGTGCTGCAGGACTCAAAAGGTGCACCCTAAGAGCAGCCCCCTTCACAGCTGTGTGGTGGCTTGAGCAAAGTTCGCGTGTTTGCTGGGAGCACTGTGCTGTATTTCACCACCACAACTGCATTTTCACTCTCTTTCCATCTATTATTCACATCGTAAACATCTGCATTGTAAACGTCAGATGTACTAATTGTCATGTCTCCAGCTCTGGGTATTAAGTGGATGTGTTCAACATCGCTCTTTTGGCTAAAAAATTATATATATTCTATTAATACCTCAAAGTGAATTTCCCTTTATTTTTTTAAGCCGGTTTTTGCAGCTATTTCTTACTCCAGTTTGTGGGGCGTTTTTTTCCTTCCCTGTTTTAAAGCCTTCATGACATCTTTTCCTGCTGCAGATTTTGGCTGTGCGGACACACAGGAGGCAGGTGAGCTGATCCATCAGCCCTGCATTAGAGACACATAATGGAACATGATGGGAGGGGAGAGACTCCTAACAGAGGAGCAGAAAAAGTGGGATCCTACAGCTTGCTAGGAGCTCCTTAAAGGTGATTTTTTTTTTTTAATTGCAGCCAAATCAATCAAGAAAACATTTTGTTGGAAATATGCAGCCATATGCTTGCAGGAGAGAAACTTTGTCCCTTATTTGAGTGGTGAAATGCTTAGTGAGAGCACACGAGCTGCATGGAGACTGGTGCACGGAGCCCAGTGCGGATAGACGCAGAGCCCGACTTTGTGTGCAAGTCCTTCCCTACCTTGCCTTAATAAAATAAACAGCAATAACCCTTCGAAAGATCTGCTGGGGGAACATTTACAGGGGGAGAAATTGCAACCTGCGTCCTGCAGATTTAACTGTTTCAGGGATTTGCTCTGAACACGAGAAACGCAGCGTTAATGTTGAAAAGTCTCGTCTTATTCATAGGGGATGAGATGGGGTAAACATGGCAATGGCTGCGGTGATCTGATTGAAAGAATCAGGTGTGCTTAAAAATAGTAGTAATTACCAATATTCAGCCCACAGTCTGGAATGGGACAAACCCTGTGCTGGGGTACTGGGAACAGCCTCTCGTACACATCGAAAGCCCTCTGGTCTTTGTTACTTAATGCGATGCAGAAGATCAAAGATCCCTACAGTATGTGTTGGGGTGTTGCTGCAGTCCCTGTCACACGTTAAGCTTGTTTTCTTTTTTTTCCCTTTTTTTCCTTTTCTCTTCTCCTTTTTTTTTTTTTTTTTCTGCTTCCCCTCC